>NC_140292.1:13437366-13476456 GCF_964030765.1 Micromesistius poutassou | reverse complement strand
AGACCACGAGGATGAAACATTGACTTCAGGATGAGTGAATAAAGGATTTAGCGTTCAGTGAGCCGTACTGAGCGGCCCAGTCAGGTGTGGTTCAGTCTTCATGTGATGTCACAACAGGGTTGATCAGGAAACGGCTCGTAGTGGACCACCACCACCACACCCGGTGGTCAATAGGAGCCCTTCACCGCCCAGTGTCTCACGTCTTGCACTTGACTACAGGGATGTGTTGAGACTAAATCACCTCAAATGTGCTCCTGTTTTCCCTCTGAATCAAACAGCTGTGACCTTTGAGAGCGTTATTGCTGTAGGAATGTCTTTCAAACAATCTCCCAATGTTTTGATGTCAATGTCTTAAGTGACAAACAAGTATGTTTAGTCCTATAGTGGTTCTCAAACTGTTTTCTTACTAATGTACCCCCTCTGTAAGATATGCTTCCAAGCCATGTACCCCTTCAGAGGTACTCATAGGGGTATGTGTATCCCCATTTGAGAAACACAGATACTAGGCATGGGCAAAACCATTCTTTTCCGGGAATCAGTTCTTTCAGTTCACTTCACTATCACAAATCGTTTGTTTGATTTGTTCGTTCAGTTTGTTAAGTCATATGGTCTGTTACGTAATTTGACAGGGAATCTCAGGTGTCTGGCCTCACCACTTTGCTTTTAGATATGAGGTACGCCCGCAAATGGAGCCTTTTAAAACACCAGAAGGTCTCAGACGGTGACGGTGCCCGGAAAACAGCTCATTTCTGTAGCATTAGCGTACGACGCCGCTCGAGAGTTACACGTGTGTGGTTTTAAGAAGCATAGCCCAAGCTGCCTCAACCACCATGAGAACGTTTTAGACTCAATCAATCAATCAATATAAAGTCGAGGGGAGATGAAGCTCTGTTCGTTTGTATCTTTTATTTACGTGACCATATTTTTGTTTTATATTAAAAAAAAGAATCAGTTCTTTTATTTTGAGAATCAGTTCTCGTCGTTCACCTTCGGGATTTGTTCGTTCTGACCGAATCGTTCGCAAATCGCCATGCCTAACAGATACAGGAGACACTCTTCTGTTGTTGAATCCCAAAGGGACTTGCTCCCATACTGTATGACTAAAGAGAAGACATTGGGGATTGAACATAGAACCTAAAACCATTTGAAGACCTGCCAGTTGAGGGTGGATACATTTTGAAAGTACTCTTTTGGAGACCTCTATCTCTGAGAAAATCTCTCTCTTCCTACTGAGGCGGCTTGGAGTGTGAGGGTGATTCCCTGATCGGCATTCCCATTCCAATAGACCTCTGAAGGATAAGTCCCGCCTCCGAGGCTCCCGGTTCCCTCGGTCAAATGTCTATGTGAAATAACACGGGGTTGTGAATGATCGTACATAACAAACTCTGTAGGTGGCGAAGAAGTGAAAGCTGCAGCACGTTTTGAACTACACACTTTTTCCATCTAGTCTCCACTGGGTTTTGGATGGTCGGTGCCGTTAAAGTAGTTAACTATAATGAAGAAGCATTATGCTAACGCAGATCTGCGCAGACTTTGGACGTCACGACTCTCCCAGGTGTGCAGTTCAAAACATGATGCAGCTTTTACTTCTCCGCCACCTACAGAGTTTGTTATCTACGATCATTCACAAACGCCGTGTTATTCCCCGTAGACATTTGACCGAGGGAACCGGGAGCCTCGGAGGCGGGACTTATCCTTCAGAGGTCTGTGGCCTGGGTTCCCGGCTCTCCAAGGCCAGAGCCTCGACCAATTAGCTGACATTGTTCCCTACCCTGCGAGATGGCAAGTCTTCACAGCAGCGTTCACACACGCAACCACACACAACCACACACACACACACACACACACACACACACACACACACACACACACACACACACACTCACAGCTGCAGAATCTCTGTGGCCGTCAATTGGGCTGAGACTTCTGGAAAAAACAGTGGGTGTACAAAAAAAGTGAAACCAGCGTTACCACTGTCTCTTTCTTTCTGGTCTCTCTGAATGGAAATAAAAGGACTGAAAACGCCAAGGGACCAAGCAGGTTTATTCATTATTGTACAAGTGATAAAGTCAACATTTGCTTAAACGATCCCCTGGCGCAGAGAAACGTGGAAGTCTTTGAAAAGGTTCCTGCTCAACCACTGCCGTAGAGACTCTGACGTTGTGGTCCAGAGGACATATTTCGTTTTTTTTTTCAAATGTGGGAATATGGGAAGGATCTTACAGTAGGTCAACTGAAACTCAGCAGCATTAACAATACTCAGAACACAAGCAGTCCAACGGGTCAGAACACGCACAAGTATTGTGCGCTGACTAACGTCAAACTGACACAGACGGTGACGCCGCTGAAGGGCTCAGGGTCATTTGTCAAGTTAGAATAAATACAGGATGCTTATGTCTTAGTTGACAGAGCATATTAATGCTTTGCAATCCGTTGTCCTGTTCTGCCAACAGAGAGGACTGAAATGTCTGCGGCTTGTCAGCGCTTTTGAAATAACAGCTCATGCTTCACAATGGAGGTTTGAAAGATTAAGAAAATATGTGTTGGAAGAAATTTTATCTGCTGAAAAAAAACAGCTACGTTGTCCTTGGAAAGAAAACGTGAAATATAATAATGGATATCAATAACAAAGCCATTGTTTCAAGCCATCTGCCATCTGTGTTAAAAGGTTTGCTGTATTAACTCAAAGACAACAACACTAAGTGAAAAACAATCATTCAGTACTATGTATGTGTACTATTCAGTACTATGTGTGTGTGGTTATACAGTATATACATATCAATATTTATATATACACTGATAACAATCAAGCATATACATAATATATATATATACTCTGTATGTATATATATATATATATATATATATATATATATATATATATATAGTTCTATCAAAATGGATTACCTCTATGTAATCCATTGTGGTTACCTCTATGTGTGTGTATATATATATATATATATATATATATATATATATATATATACAGGCTTGATTGCTATCAGTGAATGGCACTAAATTCATTCCTAGTTTAATCCTTGATAACCCTTTAACGAATGTTCCTAGAATAAATGAATGAGCTATGAACTGTATGTTTCATGACCCCTAAAGCAACAGAAATACATATCAACCGGCAGATCATGATACGTCATGCTAATATTCTCTGAATATATGTCATTATTATCCATGTTGCTATGCACATATTTACCCATTGACATCTGGTGAACTGCAGGTATGTTTCCCTGTGTAAAAGCAGGACATTCCTCGCCTGTGGTTGTGTTTGTGTACCACTGAGGTTGAAAACACTACCCCGGACAACAAGCTAAATATTTAGTCGAAGGGGTTATGTCATGCATAATCTCGGATTCAGAAAACAAACAAAAAGAAAAACAGGACAGCAGAGTATAAGCCACTGTTTAAAGGAATCTTACTGCGATAGAGTAACCAAGCCTCTCCACAAAGTCTGCAGATCTATATCTGCTCCTTTAGGATGTGACCCAGTAGACAGGCTATGTGAAACACTCAATACCTCATTGTTTTGGAGGAAAAAGGTCCAGAGTGTTAGCGAGGTGATTGATAGTCAGCGTAAGATGCTTCGTAGGAAAATGACCTCATTGCTTCTTCGCTGCCTGGCTCTACAGAGGGACCCTCTCTCTCCTCTGTGTGCTATAATCACATCACCACTGCCCAGAAAGTAGCTCACTTGAAATCAGTCAGGATATACACACACAAAGCCAGAGGTTACCAAAACGCTACAAAGATGCATGCTCAACAGATTTGAACAGCTGTCCTTGGAATTAATAACTTAAACAAAAAAGAATACCCCAAAAAACCCAGACACATCGCTGTGAGATGCTGGAGTATTTTCTGATGGCAAATACAAATGCAAAAGCATTCAGGATATTGTATGTTGTCAATTAAAGCAAACGATGAGAAATGAGAAATGAGAAAATGCATTGCACAGTGTTGAAACAATCAACACATTTATTTGTCCTCTTTGCACTGAGATGTGGCTGACCACCGTTTCCCCGGTCGCTGACAAAGGAAGCGGGACGTGCGCCATGCAGGCTGAGCGTGCTACACACTGCGGCACGGACCACATGTCACTTAGCTTCTCCTACAAGAATGAACCCTTTCAGACTGAAAGCCAAACGTCTGGGCCGCCGCCGCTAACTATCTGAGGCCGACTCAGACCCAACCATTAACCACTCATTAGCCCACATGGAGGAGAGAGGCAATAAAACTCACTGGGCTCTGCCTCTCATACAAGAGGCTAAATGGATTCTGGCTTGCAGCTGTGAGGATGTGGCACGGGTAACGTCTCCTGGAGGAGACTGGCACTCCAGTACGTACAGAATACAACGTAGTGCTACAAAGTATGAACTAGTGCTGAAAAATAAATGTTTCTAACCTAAAACACACAGCTCTTTTTGGTGATTCATGGTTTCAGTCAAACATGAGTCACCAAAGTATCCCGACATGTTGAATTTGTCTTTTGTATGTTTCCTATAAATGTTTAACTCGGTTCTACACAGCTTCTGGGTCGTTTGATTTTATTAGCGCAGATATTTAACAGAGCAGATTTATTAGAGCAGATATTACAGTAGCCTAATTGCTGTTTCGTGTGAACCTTGTAGCACTTTGGAAACCTTGTCTCTGAACACACTACACACATACACACACGCCTGCTGTGAAACAAACACGGAGGCTCTTAATGATCACCCTGCTCCCAAACGCACGTCTGCTCTCTCCACACACTAATACAACCAAAACAATCTGTTGCTATGCCGACTGAGCCTTTGGATGTGGAGCGGGGGGGGGGGGGGGGGGGGGGGGAGGGGGGGGGTTCCGGGTCTGTTCATCATCGCTGAGGCCCGGGGGCCAGGAGCACTTCAAGACCACTGAATTATTCACAGGGACGTATGCTAGACACGAACGAGCACACTTGGACATTGTCGCTAGATGCTAGTTCTGATGCTAGATGCTAGTTCTGATGCTAGCTGGTCCAAATTGACGATTTTTAAAAGAAGAGACAATGCAACAAAACTGTAACGTCATATCAGGTTTGTATGTGAAAAAACAGCAACAAGAAAAAGTACATTTCCCTGTTAATTCATTTTTGTATTTTTGTCTTTCTAATTTATTTTGCAATTCAAGTGTGTGGGTTGTACACTGATTGTTCAGACAGGCATACGTCCAGGTCCATTATGTCAGGAGAGAGGGATGGGTGAGTGGACCGGGCAGCTCCTCAAATAGTGGAGAATAAAGGATGGATGAGAGTAACCCAGACCCCAGAGACTGCAGACATGAAGGACCACCTCATTCGTTTTGCTTAAAGGAATAAATTATGTTTAATTACTCTGTTTACCCTCTCTCTCTCTCTCTCTCTCTCTCTCTATGTCTCTCTCTATGTCTCTCTCTTTCGTCCCCCTCTTTCTCTTTATATCTCTCTCTCTCTCTCTCTCTCTCTCTCTCTCTCTCTCTCTCTCTCTCTCTCTCTCTCTCTCTCTCTGTCTCTCTCTCTCTCTGTGTAATTACTATTACAGTTGTAGAATTACTCAGTCATGTCAGGGTGCATGTGAGTGAAAGAGGGAAACTCCCATGCTTTCTGTTCAAGAAGAAGATGTAAATCTACTTACTGTAACAAGCATGTCCGGAGAGTCTGGAGAGTCTGGACAGTCCGCCGCGGTCGTTTCCTGCAGTCAGAGGAACTGTCAGGAAGCGTCCAACGTTCAGCCAGGAGCCTCACACACAGAGGAGCTGTGGAAACATCCGGGCCGGGGGGGGGGGGGGGGGGGGGGGCGCGCTCTGGCCTGATGCAGAGAGGGCTCTGTGGTTCAGTGTCTCTCTGTGGATCAAAGGATCTGACACTTTAGGTGTGGCATGAGCAGAATGTGTAACGCCGCCCGTCACGGCCGGCCCGTCGGGGTCGGGGGGGTGGGGGGATCCAGGGACGTCGTCGGGTGCTGAGCCGAGCCGGCGAAGCGAAGGAACCAGGAATCAATACTGATTATAATCTATGGGATGAGCGAATGAGGTCAGAGCGTCCAGACATGGGCGGTCAGAGGCGCGGAGTCAGGCTCCTGTCAGCGCTGAGAGCGGGCTGGTCTGAGCGCTCAGGGGCTTTCTATCCCGTCAGGAAGAGGAAGGTTACACACATTCAGATGGCGGTTTGGAAAAATGCGACACAAACGTTTGTTTTTAATCCAGTGGATTAACACAATGCATGATTGATTTGAGCTTGGAAGAACCCAGTTGAGATCTGCATCGGTGTGCTTTTATATTCACAGATGCCTTTAAAATTGTGTTGAAAAATATGAATAATTAGTTCTAGTGTTAGAAAATAAATGTATGTACTCAACCATGATTATACTTTGAAAGCATGCTGATGTCCAAAGACAGAAGAATGAGCCGATGGATAAAACGTAGATATTTGACTCTTCATATGTAAATGTGTTTGACCTACATCTGGTTGTTCTTTCTGTGTTCGATGGAGGAAGCTTGTGAACAGCATGGAGCCCTAAACCTGGGGCCCTATATCTGGGGCCCTAAACCTGGGGCCCTATATCCAGAGCCCTATATCCAGAGCCCTATATCCAGAGCCCTATATCCAGAGCCCTATATCTAGAGCCTTATATCCAGAGCCTTATAGCCGCGGCCCTATATCCGGGGCCCTATATCCAGAGCCCTATATCCAGAGCCCTATATCCAGAGCCCTATATCCAGAGCCCTATATCCAGAGCCCTATATCTAGAGCCTTATATCTAGAGCCTTATATCCAGAGCCTTATATCCGGGGCCCTATATCCAGAGCCCTATATCCGGGCCCTATATCCGGGGCCCTATATCTGGAGTCCTATATCTGGAGCTCTATATCTGGGGCCCTATATCTGTAGCCCTATATCTGGGGCCCTATATATGGGGCCCTATATCTGGGGCCCTATATCTAGAGCCCTATATCTGGGCCCCTATATCCGGGGCCCTATATCTGGGGCCCTATATCTGTAGCCCTATATCTAGAGCCCTATATATGGGGCCCTATATCTGGGGCCCTATATCTGGGGCCCTATATCTGGGGCCCTATATCTGGGGCCCTATATCTGGATTCAGACTGGCCTCCCTAGCCATGCAGGACCCCGCTGAGCAGGAGGACCGTCAGTCTTTGACGTTGTTGTTGGAGAAAGGTTCCTCTGTCATGCTCTGTGTGAGTCGAGTCCTAAAGTGTTTGAACTTAGCTGAGAGGTCAGAGGTTGATATCAGGATACGTCTTTTCCTCCTTTAATGCGTTTTCTTATGAGTTCACCATGAGGCCGCCACAGAGAACCAATGAAAAGCCTTGTGATTTACCTTAAGGGTTAAGGGTTATTCCAACACTTATTTTAAATTACGAGGTGCTTTGTTTGAGGGCTATGGTTAACCAGTGGTTTGAAATTCTGTGGTCCAAATGAATCAGTTTCATGTGCCAGGCCTAAGGCGATCTTATATCCATCAGGCCCCTTTAATTACTTCCCTGCAGATCCACACTAAGACCCCAACATGTGTTTCTAGTAGCTGCTTCTGACTCATCAATCTATTATACTTATGTCTGCCAACCAGATCGTATTTCAATAATAGGTTGTAGATCAACACAATTTAAAACCTAACTCATCGTAAGGGGGATAGAAATAAAATAATATAGTACTTAGTCTTGTAGCATCTTATCCTAGCTATCTTTGTTGTATACGAGGAATGGGTTAACCTAGTCATTGTTAGTTGCTCTGCATTTGTTCTATGAACATCCTTACTGAAGAGACAGCGATATATTTTTGTTTCTCCTTCTTCCGTCAAATGTACTTATTGTAAGTCGCTCTGGATAAAAGCGTCTGTTAAATGCCCTCAATGTAAATGGATATGGCTGCTTTTTGAATTTACATTTACGGCATTTGGAAGACGCTTTTATCTAAAATGTCTCCAACAAGACCGGCCTCACACACACACTCACAGCCTCACACACACACTCACAGCCCAGCCTCACACACACACACAGCCCAGCCTCACACACACACTCACACACACACACACACACACACAGCCCAGCCTCACACACACACACACACACACACACACACTCACAGCCCAGCCTCACACACACACACACACACACACACACACACACACACACACACACACACACACACACACACACACACACACACACACTCACAGCCCAGCCTCACACACACACACACACACACACACACACACACACACACACACTCACAGCCTCACACACTCACAGCCTCACACACACACTCACAGCCTCACACACTCACACACTCACAGCCTCACACACACACTCACAGCCTCACACACACACTCACACTCACAGCCTCACACACACACACTCACAGCCTCACACACACATTCACAGCCTAACACACACACTCACAGCCTCACACACACACTCACAGCCTCACACACACACACACACACACACACACACACAGCCTCACACACACACTCACACTCACAGCCTCACACACACACTCACAGCCTCACACACACATTCACAGCCTAACACACACACTCACAGCCTCACACACTCACACACACACACACACACACACAGCCCAGCCTCACACACACACACACACACACACACACACACACACACACACACTCACAGCCCAGCCTCACACACACACACACACACACACACACACACACACACACACACACACACACACACACACACACACACACACACACACACACACACTCACAGCCCAGCCTCACACACACACACACACACACACACACACACACACACACACACTCACAGCCTCACACACTCACAGCCTCACACACACACTCACAGCCTCACACACTCACACACTCACAGCCTCACACACACACTCACAGCCTCACACACACACTCACAGCCTCACACACACACTCACACTCACAGCCTCACACACACACACAGCCCAGCCTCACACACTCACTCACAGCCTCACACACACACACACACACACAGCCTCACACTCACAGCCTCACACACACACACACACACACAGCCTCACACTCACAGCCTCACACACACACTCCCAGCCTCACACACACACTCACAGCCTCACACACACACTCCCAGCCTCACACACACACTCACAGCCTCACACACACACAGCCTCACACACTCACAGCCTCACACACACACTCCCAGCCTCACACACACACTCACAGCCTAACACACACACACACACACACACAGCCCAGCCTCACACACTCACTCACAGCCTCACACACACACACACACACACAGCCTCACACTCACAGCCTCACACACACACTCACAGCCTCACACACACACTCACAGCCTAACACACACACTCACAGCCTCACACACACACTCACAGCCTCACACACACACAGCCTCACACACTCCCAGCCTATGGAAGGCGCCCAGGAGCAGTCAGGGACACCTCAACACTGAGCTGGGAGGAGACGGGGATTAAACCACCAACCTTCAGGTTACAAGGCTCCACTCTGCCTCCTGAGCCAAGCCCAAACAGCTCTCCTAGATGAATCAGCATGAATTAATAAACACAAGAGATACCTCTAAGTACTATTCAGAAATATTAAAGAGTTTCTTTTCGTTCAATTATTACAGAAGGTTCACAAGCTCAACGCACATATGTTTAAAAATATATACTGTATAATTATACATACATATACATACACATATATATATATATATATAAAACGGGTGGCTTAAATCAAGCGTATACACACAGCTATGACGGCCGTTCAGTTTACGGAGTTCAGTATCACTCCGCGCCTAACTTGAACTGTTGTTTATTTATATATAAAAGCAATAGCATAGTTCACTGAAGCCTAAAAAACATGTTGATTGATGGAGAGGGTGGAAATGTTAAGCTACCATCTCTAGCCTTCTCTCTGAAGGACGCTACAGTGTGTTGCATAGCAACCGCCGTACACTTTGCCGGCAGCCAGGAGGGACTACATTTTTGTATTTGTTAAAAAAATTACTTTTCCGACTTTCTCGTTTTTTCATAATTGAGGGTGTCTATGACTTTCATTTCGCCATACTTACGTAACCGTTTTATAAAAGCAATAGATCACTTCAGTCAGTGAAATGTTCTCATAATAGCACATTCCACAGCCTGTCGTGATCTATTGCTTAAATAAATTTTTTTTAATCAAATGTTTTCTTTTCAATTCTTTCCGTAGCTTGTGGTTGTTAATTTGAATGGGGGGGGGGGGGGGGGGGGGAGTGTGTGAAAGATAACAGCATGTCTGTTTCCTCCCTTTAATTATATATTGATATACTGATATAAGACCTCAGGGAATGACCTCATTTCAGCACTAACTATGACTGTTCAGCAAGCCACTAGTCAATCAAGAGTACAGGCTAGTAGGCCTATAGGAAGCACATCATACATTACAGCTCAATGAATGAGAAGGCTTCTTTAAACTTGAAAATAGCCTGCTGAGTTATAACCTGTAGTTCTACAGCATCGCTAGCAGCCTAAATGTCTGTCTGGCTTGATATTTTTGTATTTAATGAAATGCCTTTGTTAAAAAAAAATTGACATTTCAAAGTGTTTAATTTCAAACTGAGATATCATAGCCTTTTCCCCGAGTTCTTCGTTAACTGTGATGAATCGGACTCGAGCGGCCCTGTTTCTTGTATCCCTGATGTACTTCTGGAGTTCAACTAAGAACTCCAGAACTTTGTAGTCTAAATATTCAGAGAAAACTGCCAGGGATCATTCTTAATCCCTTAGTGAACGCCTGCCAACAACAGAGCCCTTGAAGAGACACAGACAAGCTCTTCCACTCCAGCTCGGTGTGATTCATCAACGTACCTGGACCGTACTGCGCACAACGGTACAGCGTAACCATGACCACCACTTTCAGGGTCACTTCTTTTGTCTGGATTCCATTGCTTTTCTCAATGCGCCAGTGGTATTTTATAAACATTTCCTTATATTTCTTTAAACTCGAAGACACATTATTTAATATACCCTTGTGTAATATGTTTAATTTTGAAAGAGGTTTAAGGAACAACACGTCATTGAAGTCGTGACTCGTGCCGTTCACACTCATCCGCAAATACTTCTGCGTCCAGTCGTCATCAGAAAGCCCTTCACCTTCAGTATTTATCAGAGGGCTCCGACCACAACTTTTCAAACAAGGCACTGAGAGCAGCTTCCTGCAAAGACGGAGGGTTACGACGTTCCATGGAATCTCATGACATCATCTGCACCCCCTGCGGTGCGTCAGAGTGAGCCCCGAGGACAGACGGGTGCACTCGGAGAGGAACCGCACGCGTTCTACCAGCGCAGACGCGAGGAGTGAACATATCACTCTGATTCTTGCATCACTCCATTGGCTCGATTTACTGGAGAATTGATTTTAAAATGTTACTGCTGACTCTTAAAGCTCTCCATGACCTCTCGCCTAGCTACATCACCGAGATGCTAGTGCCCTATTGTCCAATCGACCATTAAGGTCTGTAGGCAAAGGTCTACTGGCCATTCCTGAGTCCCGACTTGTTACTAAAGGGGACTTCACTAAAGTTTTACTTTTACTAAAGGTTACCTTTTCAGTTTTAGCCCCTAAACTGCACTGCCTGAGCAAATAAGGTTAGCTGATTCAGTGACATCTTTTAATCCCTCCTCAAGACGCACTTGTACTGCCAAGCTTTTAAAAACTGTATTTCAGTTAAAATGTCGTTCCCTGTGTTTTGCCTTGTTCTTAGAAATATGTTTTGTTTGGATGTTTTGTAAAGCACTTTGTAATTCTGTTTTGATAAGTGCTGTATAAATAAAGATATTATTATTATTATTATTATTAGCTGTGAAGGGGGTTGTGGGGAGCAGGGCTCAACATGTGGACTAAAGGAGTAACATGTATCGGGGGGACAGCGGGGATAAGGACATGAATTCAGTAATGCAACCCACCTCTTCTGTCCTCTTCCTACACACTGACAGGGTCTCTACTCTCTGTAGCGTTGAGATCGGTCCCACTGAATGTGGCATCAGAGGTTTAATGTGTTATCATTAATATTATTATTATTATTATTATTATTAAGACTTAAATCTATACAAAGTTGAATGTTTTATCATCATTATTAATATGACGCTTGAAATGTTTACATTTATTTAATGGCCAGAATAAATGTGAGCTTGGCCTGACCCATTATTTCACACATGCAGTTTGCATGCTGTTTGTTCTAATAACAAGGTCAGCATGAATTAACCATGAGGTGTTGGACTCCACACCCGAGGCTGATACTCTGAACTGGGGTGTATATTGGAAGGCCAATATACTTATAACATACTGTAGGAAATCAAATATTTAAAAACAGCCTGGCTGATCTTTCCATTCCATTAACCCTAAAATGAATATTATATGACATCTTGAGCATAATTATGTCATACTTATAACATTATCATATTATATACATTGTACGGCCTGTGTATGTCCATGTGGACCCACTGAATTATGTCACATATTCACATACAAACTGTACATACATGTGAATATACGTATCGATATACACATACATACACATATAAGAGATCAAATGTTGTGGATGCCTCCAAGTTTTAAATAACAACAAAACACAACTAGAGGAAGGACATTTAATGTTTGATTGTAATTCCTGGTTCAAAACGATTAAAATAATACGAAAAAGAAGCCATTCGCCTTTATAATATGATCACTAATAATGATTAGAGTACGCATTGAACACATAATTATCAGTACAAAGGAATGATATATGTAGACTATTGAAGCAGCTTGATGGACCAGTTAGTGATTCAAATGATCCAATGTCTTTGGTATTTAATCCCTAAACCTTTGGTATTTAATCCTCTCTAAATTGCACTCTGTGAATCGTCTCAAAGCTGTTGTCTCATAAGAAAACCTCCATTAATTATCCCTGTGTTTAGTCTGCAGTATGGTAGCTGCTGTTTGCTGTAGCATGAGTGCAGCCGTGTTGATATAGAAGTCAATCTTTTAAAGCCTAGCTGGTGACCGCAACACAGCTTATTCATGTCTGAGAGCCAGAGTCACCGTGACGCATGTTGCTCACGGTCTCCACGTTCACATTAAGTTAAAGGTGTAGTGGGTAGAATTCAGTGGCCTACAATGGAATATAATATTCATGTTATAATAAATGTATAATCCCATGAAAATAAGAAGCGCTGTGTCGTTAGAATGAGCCCTTTCTCTACATAGGGAGCAGGGCGTCTCTATGGAGGTCGCCGTGTTGTACTGCCATGTTGCTACAGTGGCCCAGAAGGGCTCCACAGAGAACACGTTTTGGGCTAAACATGCATTCACGCCAAAAGCAAATTTTTTGCGAGTGTAGGGTGAGGGGCTTCATCTTGTGAACCCAAAGTTTCCTTCTGCCAATCCGTTCTCAACCATGGCCGCGATACTACCAGTCTTTACTTGTTGTGAAAGCACCAGAGACGTTGAAGAACCTGACGCAATCGTTTAGGTTTCATAATATCATCCGGAGGCACACACAGCTTTTGGCCCTGATATTACATATTATATTATAGTTTATATATATATATTATAGAGCTTCGGGAATCCGCAAATGGCAACAATCCCTTTCTCCTCCATAGTGCAGTTCAATCTGAACTCCAGGGAGTCAAAGCCAAAGTTTCAATTTGCACCGCAGGTTTTTCTGGCGAAAAATCTGCCTTAAAGTCAACGTGTCTTTGCGCTGACTTTGTCTGGATTCACGCCGCCGAGTGTCGTGGTGTCCCTGAGCAAGACGCCTCACAGGGCTGTCGCCCTGCGTGGATGACTCCGCCGTCGGTGTGTGAATGTGTGCATGAATGGGTGAATGTCAGTCAACACTGTGAAGCGCTATATAAAGGACCATTTGCCATCCTTTTTGGTGTGAACGCACCTTAAGAGTTGTAGGAAGGAGGAGTGTGATATCCCAATGGCCCTGGACCCATTTCTGATTCATCTTTGTTGTACAGCCGTTGCAGGAGCGTTATAATGTGCGATGTTGTATATGAACTGTTCACACACTGTACTTGTGTTGTACTTTGTGTCTGAGAAGCTTAACCCTCCACATCACCTGCTGGCCAGACAGAGCTCCACACTAAACAAACCATGTCATTAGAAGTGTCCTCGAAGCTTAACCCTCAATCGGACGCCAACATCCAAATCAACCGCTGGCCAGAGGGAGCTCCACACATACCTAGTGTTATGTATAAGTGTCTGAGAAGCTTGATCGTCTCTCTGACACACTAACCCTAACCCTAACACTTCTTACAGCCAGCGAAGACGGCCTCACGCTCCATCATCTGTTTAGAGGATTACATTTTAATGGAGTTTCCCACCCTTTTTAATCTGGGTGTAAAATAGTGTAGCGAATGGCAGTTTATGGATGAGGGGGATGACGATAAATTGGTGTGCATTCTTTATTACCACTACGGGTGTGTTGAGAAAACTAACGGCTGTTAAGTAGACCCACCTTCGCCAAGTCCTACTACATTAACATTGACCATGGTGACTATGACAGATACCTGACTGTGATTGGTTAAACTGATTTATCCATAGGCTAGGCCCTTCAAAAATGGACCTTGGTGTGATTAATACAAATGTTTTTTTGACCTACGGTCACCTCACACGGTTGGTTGCAATCTGAAACCTCCTTGTAGATGCCGCTAAATCCGACCTACTTTCACCTTTCAGCGGTCCCGTGGGCCGTGAGGTGGGTCAAATGTCTGTGGTACCGCTTTCAACCAAAGACAAAACGGCATCTTCAAAAAGCATGACCCCTCATGAACCTGGCCCCCCCCTGCATGGGAGCACTGGGTTGAGTGTGTGCTTGCTATGTCAGTAGTTATGCATCTCAGAATGAATTTAAGAGGGAAGAATGATCCCTTGTTGAGAAAGGAAAATAGTAACTGAAACACCGTCCTGCAATCCATGTTTTGTATAAACAATGTGAGTAAACAATTCAGACCATTGAATGGTTAGGCTTGCGGATGAGATGGCTGATCTGGTTAAGTTTGGGATAAAGATAAGTGCAGGTTCTGTGCAGTTGGATTCATTGAACAGTAGGATTGCTTGTTTTTCCCAGCATCTGGCGTCCGGTGCGGCCAGCTCCAGCAATACAAACAAGTAGCTTTGTTGACAATCCACCGAGAGGCGGTTGCTAGGGACCTGACAGATTACGCAAAGGTTACCAAGTGGACTATCTAAATACAGTTTCTGCTTACCCCTCTGTTTTTAGGTTGCTATTGTTTTTTACGATGCCATGTGTGCCTTTGTGTTTCGTGACCCTTGTCACTCACATGCATGCATTTTCGGTTTCACACAGAGAACTATTAAAACCAGCCAGAGCCCTAAATCACTCACTGTTTGGTCTCTGGAAACTTCTGCACAACGTTTGGTTCCAGAGTAGTAGTGGCCCTCTCTCTATGAGACCCCGACCGTTACTCTCATGTTTTATGTGTGGGTATTAAAACCCTTTAAGTAAAGCAAGCGTCTCCAGACTTGGACGATAACAGCACCTGCTGCATAAACGTTTAAAAATAAAGGATGGAAACCCTAAGCAAGGCGTAACGTGACGTCAAAGAGAGGGAGCATAGCGCTTCACATCTCTGTGGATGAACTAACTACCTTTCCTCTCTGACCGAGATTTCAGTTTGTTCAGGTGTCTCCGCCTGACTAAAAACTGGACGCCAGCTCAGCGTTCATCTCCAGGAAATATAGCAGTCAAGACCAGAGGGACATATTTCCTTTTACTTTGGATCAATTTAGGTTGATTTGCCACAAAACAAAAGAAAATAAAGGACTGCTCTGGAATTCTGCGGTTTTAATTTACTTTCCACGTTTCGGTTCATCTGTCACATCCTGCAGGGCAGAAGAAGCAAAATGGGAATCATAGCCAAGTCCCACTTATTACGTTTGCTTCGGACTGTCTTTGGTAGGGGAAAATATTTGTCTCCACAAAAATCAGGTCAAATATGATGATTTCATCTATCTTTATCGGTTGAATAGTCAACCTCCAAACGAATACACCAAAAACAAACAAACATAGATACTTGTGGCAAAACATCAGAAACATTTTGCAGTCAATATGTAACTCTCCATTAGTGATCTTTGGCGCCCTCCTCAGATATCGTGTGGAACTGCACCATGATGGCCAGCGGGGGGGCCTCCACTTCACCTCAAGTGAACACAAAAGGCCACGAGATGACAAATGTAACTTTATTTCATATACGGCATGTACTCGTAGCACGGTACACTAATGAAAGACATCAGAATGTATATGGCTCTGATTTCAAGGTGTACAAATCACAAAACATTACCCTGTTTGGAGAAGGAACAAGTACAAAGTGCACTATGATGAGTCCAATTGTCAAACACAACTGCATCACATTAGAGACGTGGCCGACGGCTTCATCAGCGAGTAAATAAAGAACCACCCAACGACAGCTTACATTCAAAACCTCAACAGGGTCTATATTTAGTGGAGTAGCTTAATATTAAATATTTAATGATACCGAAATCTCCGTCCGTGGTTGAATAATTGACCCATGCATCAAGTTGAAATGTATTACACCAAGCACACACACGCAAATAAACACACAAACACACACACTCACTCACAGACACACACAAACACACACACTAAACACGCACACGCACACTAAACACGTTCCTCACACATCCTAACACCAAGCACACGCACACACACTTTTCTATTATATTTGGCACCATGTCTTAGCATAGAATATAAATTACAGCTTGCAATACAACATTGTTAGTATGGAGGTATCATCTGATTTTGGCACAATACAATACGTGTTCAAAAAAATTACTTAAGTTATTCTGCTTATTTCATGCACACAATAATAGTAACACCAGCTCTGTAGGCCTATGTCGTGGATCTGAATCCATTTCTACAGCACTGTTTGTAAGATCAACGTCGTAACCTTAAGTCAGCCACAGCGCTAACGTCTGCTACCGTCTCAGCTCTGGTTAGGCTTATGCAAAGCTAGCTTCTATATTTTAGCTTCAACGTTTTACTCTGTTTTTCCCGCCTCTTTTTCCAAGCAGTGTAGGCTACTGTTCATATATTAATGACCTTCGTAAAAGTCTTCAAGAAAATGTGCCATAAAAGCCCAATGTAACAGAAAAAAAGATGCTAATTTGAGAAGCAAATAATCCTGACTTTGTCCTGGCCTGTTCAAACCATCTTGACAAACAAAAAGTTGGTATATAGATATAGAATCATTAAGGTATTTAGTAATACTATGAATATTATAACACGTACTGTATACTAATGTTAGTATTTAGAATAGTTCAACATTATGTTATGAAAGATACATATTTATAAATTGTTATGAATATATATATTTATATATATATATATATATAAAATATATGCATCTGCTTATATCCCTATAGAACGGACGCAGAGCAAGATATAACATAATAGCATTACTATGGTTATCTCCATCCAAACGAATACAAATCAAAGTGTCCACCGACGTGAACCTCCATAGTGAACATGAATTGAGGCCTCCCATGCACAGAGGGGCCTCAACGCAGACCAAGAGTGGTTTGAGAACAGGCCGAGAGGAGGCCTCACGCGACCAGAGCCAGCGGGCTCCCGCCACGCACAATCCGAAAATATACAAAGCGTCTGATTTCTCCAGATAGAAAAAAAAGAATTATAATTCACATTTAATAAAGCTGTAGCCTTTTTCCGCTGTGATTTGTGGGTTGTGTGTGTGTGTAACAAATTCAATGGTACGTCAACTTTGATTGGAAAATAAAAACACGGTTATGAAGGTGTCTTTTTTGGCGGGGGTGGGGGGGGTGGGGGGGGATTCAAACATCCATCTACGATCGATAACGCGTCCACAAGCACTTTCAGCCTCTTCTCGACATTCCCTACAACGACAATGTTTGTATACTTGATTCACATCTGTACTCTAGCTCAAGAGAAAGACTAAATAAAACAACCACTATATGCAATTTATATGGACGGTAAAAAAAATAAAATTAAAACGAGGAACCAAAAATGATTTTGCTTTAGTTTCATGGAATCTGTGTTGAACCTCCAGTGGTGGGGGGAGGGGGGAGGGGGGAGGGGGGGAGGGTGTATTGAGACGGGCCCTAAGGGCACATCTCCATGGAGGGGTGGGGGGGGAGGGGTGGGGGGGTGGGAAGGTCTGCATGCGGGCCCTCGTCCAGACAGGACTCTAGCGGGACACGCATGGTGCTTGATTGGCAAGTTTCCCTGACTGACCCTGATAGCTCCACTGTATCTTCCACAGATGTACCGAAACACCAATCAAAACCGTCAACCCCTATCGGCCACACAAACGCTAACGCTATTTAACATGGACGTGTGTGTGTGCGCGGTATGCGTGTGTGTGTGTGTATGTGTCGTGTTGTTATGATGCCTGGATCCGACACGCAGGCAATGTCCACCATTACGGATGGCGAGTTTCACCGACGGCGGCGACCTCGAAGCCCGGAGTTCGCTTCGCGCCGCTCAGTGGAAAGAAATGAAGGAAATAGATTTGTATGCGTTAAAAAAAGGTCAATTAAATATAGCTGCATGCACTTTGCGCAAAGAGGCAATTAATTTGCCTATAATTGTATTCATAACATAACTCCACGTTTGTCTATGCAAATTTACTCAACAGTAGCATCAAGAAGCTCACAATATTGACAGTACCAGTTCGGCAAGAAATAAAAGCTAACAATGTGCACGCCACGCCCTAGCTCACAAGCAGCCCGCCGCCTCGCTGCACGCCATGACATCACACCCTCACAAGCAGCTGGTCACCTCCCACACCGCCATGACATCACACCCTCACTCACAACCAGCTGGTCACCTCCCACACCGCCATGACATCACACCCTCACAAGCAGCTGGTCACCTCCCACACCGCCATGACATCACACCCTCACAACCAGCTGGTCACCTCCCACACCGCCATGACATCACACCCTCACTCACAACCAGCTGGTCACCTCCCACACCGCCATGACATCACACCCTCACAACCAGCTGGTCACCTCCCACACCGCCATGACATCACACCCTCACAACCAGCTGGTCACCTCCCACACCGCCATGACATCACACCCTCACTCACACGCAGCCCGCGGCCTCGCTACACCTACATGACATCACACCAATGAGTAACTTGTTACATAATGTAAGACACGGCTGTGTTGCATCAGCCAATCCAAACCAAGCCACGGTCACCAAGACGACTAAGTCCTCTCGAAGCAGGAAGTGAAAACATGCTATAATCCGTCTTCTAACTGGCCCCTCCCACTAGACATTAAGCTCTACCCCCCCCCCACCCCCCCCCCCCCCCCCCCCCCACCCAGTCAATGCTCAGCCTAGCCGTCTCACCGCCACCACCATCATCACCATCACCATCACCATCATCACCATCATCATCACCATCATCATCACCATCACCATCATCACTAGATGGCGGGGGGGGGGGGGGGGGGGGGGGACGACTTGGGGCGCGGTGGGCGTCAAAACCCAAACGCAGGTAAATGTACAGTAAAGGAGAACCGGTTCTCCCTGAGGAACCATCCTGCCACCCCAACACCGACGCCCGGGGGGGGGGGCCCTTTCAAAATAAAAGCCCTACCGACGCCAGGCCCCAGCATACGGCTGGACGACGCGCGCGCGCTCCGCACCAGAAACCACCGGAAGAACCAGGGCCCCCAGAGGCCCCTAGAGGCCCGTGAGGTCCACGATGGCCTTGATGAAGATGGTGTCGTCGCGGATGTAGGAGTTCTTGGAGTCGAGCTTGGCCAGCGGGCAGAAGAGCGGGCAGCCGCTGGCGATGTTCATCTCGCTGACGGGCCTCTGGAAGGACGAGGACGTGACGTCGGGCCGGAAGGCGTCGATGATGTGCTCCCTGTTGCTCTGGTCCAACAGCATCAGGGTCACCTGGGGGGGGGGGGGGGCGGGGGGGGCACCTGTTAAAGGGGGGGTCCACCCCACCCTGATGGGAGGGGTCTGCTATAGCTGCTATTATATATTTAAGCAATAGATCACGACAGGCCGTGGTATACGCTCATTATACCACAGTTAAGGGGCGTTGTCCGACCCCCTTCACTGTGGTATAATGACCGTATACCACTGACTGAAGTGATCTATTGCTTTTATAAAACGGTTACGTAAGTATGGCGAAATGAAAGTCATAGACACCCTCAATTTTGAAAAAGCTAGAAAGTCGGAAAAGCATTTCTTTTAACGAATACAAAAAAGTAGTCCCTCCTGGCTGCCTGCAAAGTGTACGGCGGTTGCTATGCAACACACTGTAGCGTCCTTCAGAGAGAAGGCTAGAGACGGTAGCTCGGTTCACCGGCAATTTAGCCTACTGTCGAGTTCACTCACTGTGTGCCTATTGCTTTACAACATTTCCACCCTCTCCAGCAATCAACATGTTTTTTAGGCTTCAGTGAACTATGCTATTGCTTTTATATATAAATAAACAACAGTTCAAGTTAGGCGCGGAGTGATACTGAACTCTGTAAACTGAACGGGCGTCATAGCTGTGTGCGCTCAATATACAACAGTTGGGAACCAATCAGATTGCTTGATTTAAGCCACCCGTTTTATAAATCTTTATATATCTATATATATATATATATATATCTATATATATATATATAGATATATATATATATATATATCTATATATATATATATATAGATATATATATATATATGTATATATATTCTATTCCCCGCTATCCACGGAGCCTGAGCTGAAGAGTTGTTTTAGTATATACACTATATATACACTATATATACACTATATATACACTATATATATACTATATATATGCTACACGTGAACACTCCAAGAAATAAACAAGATAACACTTTTTGCCGGGATTTATTTGTTTTTATTAGCGGTTTATTTGGTTTAATTAGCGGTTTATTTGTTTTTATTAGCGGTTTATTTGGTTTAATTAGCGGTTTATTTGTTTTTATTAGTGGTTTATTTGGTTTAATTAGCGGTTTATTTGTTTTTATTAGCGGTTTATTTGGTTTAATTAGCAGTTTATTTGTTTTTATTAGCGGTTTATTTGGTTTAATTAGCGGTTTATTTGTTTTTATTAGCGGTTTATTTGGTTTAATTAGCGGTTTATTTGTTTTTATTAGCGGTTTATTTGGTTTAATTAGCGGTTTATTTGTTTTTATTAGCGGTTTATTTGGTTTAATTAGCGGTTTATTTGTTTTTATTAGCGGTTTATTTGGTTTAATTAGCGTGACAAGACCAGTGTCACGCGCGCTGGACAATATCCCCAGTTTGAGATCTCCATCTCGGGATATTGCCCAATATCCCGAGATAGCGAACCAATCACATTGCGCCATCTCAGGAGGTTCACGTGGAGCATAGACTAATTCTAGATAAACACTTTTTCCAGAGTGGTCGTTTCCTACGGGCAAAGGGTCAATGACGTTTAATTGTAAATGTGTCAGGTGTCCTCCTTTTGGATAGGCTGTTCTGTCCATTATTTTCCCTCACTACTCTTGGCCAGATCTTTGTCCAACACTCGCTAGCCCAGCACTGACGCTAGCCCAGTGCTAACGCTAGCCCAGCACTGACGCTAGCCCAGCACTGACGCTAGCCCGGCGCTAACGCTAGCCCATCCCAGCACTGACGCTAGCCCAGCACTGACGCTAGCCCAGTGCTAACGCTAGCCCAGCACTGACGCTAGCCCAGCACTGACGCTAGTCCGGCGCTAACGCTAGCCCATCCCAGCACTGACGCTAGCCCAGCACTGACGCTAGCCCAGCGCTGACACTAGCCCATCCCAGCACTGACGCTAGCCCAGCACTGACGCTAGCCCAGCACTGACGCTAGCCCGGCGCTAACGCTAGCCCATCCCAGCACTGACGCTAGCCCAGCACTGACGCTAGCCCAGCACTGACGCTAGCCCAGCACTGACGCTAGCCCGGCGCTGACGCTAGCCCAGCCCAGCTCTGACGCTAGCCCAGCGCTGGCGCTAGCCCGGCGGCGGCGGCTCACCTTCTGGTTGAAGGGCCACTTGAGCAGCGCGTCGCTCAGGCCTCTCATCACCACGAAGAACAGGGACAGGTGGCTGCTGCGGCCCGTCCCGTCGCCGTTCAGGTAGATGCGCAGACACATCTTGTAGCCGTACTTACTGGTGTAGAACGCTGTGGGGCAGAACAGACAGAAGGGCTCCATGAAATCACCTCTTAGCTTGAAACGCACGTCTTAATAGAGCCCATATCTTTCTTTTTTAGGCTTTAAAAGGTGCCATGACGTGCCACCAGGTGTTGGGTGTGATTAGCCGTTACAAGCCGTTTTGGAAATCTGCCCCTTATGACATCACAGGTGGGCGTGTCCACCTGGATGTGTGACGGATAGATGAGCTGTGTTTGCTACGGTCCACCGGGTCGGCTGGTGGACTGATCTATCACAGCACACATCTAGGTGGACACGCCCACTTTCTGCCCCTTATGACGTCATAAGGGGCAGATTTCCAAAACGGCTTGTAACGGCTAATCACACCACACCTGGTGGCATGTCATGGCACCTTTAATAATTGCATTGGGGGCGATACTAGAATAGGGTTACATGGCTGTATGTTATTGTTCTCTATCGAGGGGCGTTCTCGGTGGGTGCGAATACTCCCCTTAGCAGACGGTAAACATGTTTACATACGTCACATGACAGTCTACAGCAAAGGGGGAAGTCCACAAAGCACGCCATCAATCACCCCTTCAATCCAAAACGAACACAAGGTGTTGTCAGGGTTACCGGGGGAGAACATGGCGGGGGCGCGGCCCGCGATGGCGTCCTGTCTCTTCTTGGTGAAGTCGGAGATCCTCCAGACGAAGACGCCGTCGAAGGTGGTGGCGGCCATCTCTCGGAGCCGGCCCTCGATCTCGGCCACGGTCAGGTCCTTCAGCCCCACCGTGCGCTCCAGCTGACGGACCTGAGGCACGGGGGGAGGGTGAGAGGGGGGGAGGGTGAGAGAGTGAGAGGGTGAGAGGGGGGAGGGTGAGAGGGGGAGAGGGTGTGTGGCGATGAGAGGGTGAGAGGGGGGGAGGGTGAGAGGGTAAGAGGGTGTGTGGCGATGAGAGGGTGAGAGGGGGGGAGGGTGAGAGGGTGAGAGGGTGAGAGGGGGGAGGGTGAGAGGGGGAGAGGGTGTGTGGCGATGAGAGGGTGAGAGGGGGGGAGGGTGAGAGGGTAAGAGGGTGTGTGGCGATGAGAGGGTGAGAGGGGGGGAGGGTGAGAGGGTGAGAGGGTGTGTGGCGATGAGAGGGTGAGAGGGGGGGAGGGTGAGAGGGTGAGAGGGTGTGTGGCGATGAGAGGGTGAGAAGGGGAGAGGGTGAGAGGGTGAGAGGGTGTGTGGCGATGAGAGGGGGAGAGGGGGAGAGGGTGTGTGGCGATGAGAGGGGGAGAGGGGGGGAGGGTGAGAGGGGGGGAGGGTGAGAGGGTGAGAGGGTGAGAGGGTGAGCGTACAACTGGTGCTGATGGTGTGTGTGTGTTGAAGGGCCCCTAGTTTACCACCGGTTAAGAGCCTATATATATATATATATATATATATATATATATATACACACACACAGACAGACAGACACATGATGTTCTTCTTTCTATTGGATGAATACAATATGATTTAAAAAAATACATTTTAAAGTCATTAAACACTTCAAATTGTTAATCAAATAATAAACCCATCGACCCTAGGATTTTTCCTAAAAATATTCATTTTCATAATTTTTTGGGTGAGAAATATTGCATGTCTATATATATATATATATATATATATGTGTGTTTCACTGACTCATAGAGACACATATACATATACATGAAGCTTGGTGGAAACGCCAATAAAAGCGAACAGAGCAACCGCAACGAACAGCAGCGCACCGCTCGGTGGAAACGAGGCCTACGATTGAGCGGCTTTGTTGGTTCTCGTAGCCTAGAGACTTGAGGGGATAAACTCTCCCTCCGGGCTGCTCCACAGCCAGGGCTCCTGCTTATTGGTTCATAGCGCAGCCAGGGCTCCTGCTTATTGGTTCATAGCGCAGCCAGGGCTCCTGCTTATTGGTTCATAGCGCAACCAGGACTTCTTCTTATTGGTTCATAGCGCAGCCAGGGCTCCAGCCTATTCGTGAATAGACGTTGACGCGATTCAGATCCCTCAGCTAGTCCCACCCACTCAGAGGAGGACTTTCCTCCTCTCTCCCATTGACCCCCATGTTATCCACCGGCCGCCAGTAGTTCCAAAGAAATGAATGGGAGTCAATGGAGGCTGAGGGAGGAACGTCCTCCCCGCAGTAATATTCAATAGGCGATAGGGGGTGCTAATGTCCCTTTACCCAGGGAAACAAACATTACACGTACAAAGGCATTAAAGTAGTCATATTTAAGGGCATTAATTCATTACAGTAGTCTGGGAAATCTACACTTTTTATTCTCAACAATGTTAAGGAGGATCTTCCTCCCTCTCCTCACTGGAGAAGCCCCCACTGATACACTATATACACAGACAGACAGACAGACAGACAGACACATGATGTTCTTATGGGTCTGGGAATACTGGGGATACTGTTGCTATGCACTGTTTTCTATTGGATGAATACATACATACATGATAAAAAATTCAAAAATTCAAAATTCAACACTTTGAAATGTTAATCAAATAATAAACCCATCGACCCTAGGATTTATTTTCTTAAAAATATTAATTTTCAGAATATATTTTTTGGGTGAGAAATATTGCATATATATATATATATATATATATATATATATATATATATATATATATATATATATATATATATATATACATATATGTTTCACTGACTCATCATATTGTATTCATCCAATAGAAACAGTATCTTCCCAGACCCATAAGAACATCATGTGCCTGTCTGTGTATATATATATATATATATATATTTATATTAGGGGTGGGACAAAATATTAATATGGCGATAAATCGTCGCCCTTTTTCTGGCGCCAAATATCGATATGTTTTTCTATTTTAAAAAATAACAATAATTTTAAGAATTTCTATTGCATTTTTATGCTTTATTCCTAAAGAGTTAGACAGGAAATATCGCCCCAAATATTGATATTTTAATTAATAACATAAGGTGCTCTAAACTGATTTCCCTGCTCCTCGAGGCGGCGCTCAACACATGAACGAAGGAATCTAAAACGGAGGTTAACCAACCAAAGGTTAACCAACCACAGGTTAACCAACCAAAGGTTAACCAACCACAGGTTAACCAACCAAAGGTTAACCAACCACAGGTTAACCAACCACAGGTTAACCAACCACAGGTTAACCAACCAAAGGTTAACCAACCAAAGGTTAACCAACCACAGGTTAACCAACCAAAGGTTAACCAACCAAAGGTTAACCAACCAAAGACGAGTACCTGAGAAACTCAGTTTGGACCGCGAATGAAGACCGAAATCCAGCACTTTACCTTTTCACAGTCATTTTGTATTCATTGTTAGACATATATCGTGATGTATCGTTATAGGACTGTCTAACAATACATTGATTATCGCTGTGTCGCTGTATATTAACGGTATCGCGGGGCGCACCGCGCCGTGAGGCCCCCTGTGATTCCCACGCCTTCAGATATATTATTATTATATTATTATATATGATATACCTTATTGCTCAGGGCCTCGATCTTGTCCTGGTCCAGCCGGTGCTGCCGGTTGCTGGCCTCCATGGTGGTGGCGAAGCGCTCCACCTCGCGGTTCAGCACACACACCACGTTCTCGAAGGTGCCCGCCTTCACCTCCAGGTCGATGCAGCGCCGGCCCAGCTCCGCCACCTTGGTCTTCTCGCTGTGCAGCTGCAGCTCCAGGGCCGCGCCCACCGAGCTGGGCAGCGGGGTGAAGGAGGTGGACACGGTGAGGACGGGCGCCAGGGCGGAGGAGGGGTGGGGCGGGAGGGGCGCGGAGGCGGAGGCCAGAGCTCCTGAGCTGCAGGCGGATGAGGAGGAGGCGGCGGCGGCGGCGGCGGCGGCAGACGACGAGGTAGAGGACGAGGAGGACGAGGAGGAGGAAGAGGACGAGGCAGCCCCCTGCACGGGAGGCCCAGACGGGGTGTGGCTGAGCAGGGAGACTCTGGCCTCCAGCTCGCGGAGGGACTGGTGGAGCTCCACCAGCTTGTGTCCGGCCAGCTCCAGGCCCTGCGGCTGCAGGCCCTCCATGCTCACCTTCATGCCCATGATGTAATGCAGCAGCAGGTTGAGGTGCTCGTAGGCACAGGCGCGCTCGTGGTCGTGGATCTTCTCCTTCTCCACCTCCACGGGAACGACAACAACAGGGGAGTCAGCGCGTGGCGGACACGTGGCGCCAATGGATACAAGCAGGTTCATGTGTTGTATCTGTAATCTAGTCAGTAATGCCGCTTTTCCACCGCCAGTACCAGCTCGACTCGACTCGACTCGCCACGCCTTTTTTGCGTTTCCATTGGCAAAAAAAGTACCTGGTACCTAGTACCGGGTACATTTTTTTAGTACTACCTCCGTCGAGGTTCCAAGCGAGAGGAGTAGGTACTTTTGTGTGACGTAAACAGGCTGCTGGTAACTGATTGGCCAGCGGCTGTAAACGGGAATAATCACTCAAAGTTAAGCTGATCAGGGGGACACTGATCAGCGTTTCGCCGTGTGTGTCGCTCCTTTCCCGGGGCTAGAGTTAGGCTGCGCATCGTTATGTGTGTCGGGCGTGGTTGTGTGTGTCCGGCGTGGCTGGAGTCCACGGACCGGCTCCAGAGGATCAGCGTTTCGCTGTTTCGTTTCAGTGTCGTTCCTTTCCCAGGGCTCGAGTTTTGCCTCTATCAACGTTACCGTATGACAACAATAGACACGCAGTCATTGCGCTTTTTATTTTATTTTATTTCCCATCATAACCTTTCCCGGGAATCAGGAAATAGTCTTGATCAGATTCAGATTTCCCGGGAATCGCGTCTCCCGTGATTAAAACCTAATGACGACCCGCCCATGGTGGAGAGGTTCTTTTCTACGACCCGCCCACATTGAAGAGGTACTTTTTTAGATGGAAACGCAACCAAACCGAGTTGAGTCGAGGCGAGTCGAGTCGAGTCGAGTTGGTACTGGCGGTGGAAAAGCGGCATAATAGACTAGTAATAGACTAGCTAGTTTATTATATCCTTTATTTAACCAGGTTTAGTCTCTAAAGACTAGATGAGAGATTAAAATCTCTTTTACAAGAGAGACGTGGCCTGGCTTTAAATCCACTGAGAGTAACTCGGTCTTGCAGCTTGAGCTGATGCTGCAGGTTATTCCAGGAAGACGACGCAAAAACCTTAAAGGTTCAGAGGTTCTAGTATCGGAAATACTCACGGACATATCACAGCCTACGACATGGAATCGACACGGAGTCCTGAACTTGCTGCAGAACTTGATGTGGTCAACGTACTAGAGAAAAGGAAAAGAGAAGCCATGTTGTGGTCAGACGATGGACGCCTGTTCCTGTCTGCTACTAAACATTATCGGTGATGAGGAAATGCAGACATTACTTTTTCCCGGGGGATCTTCTTCTTGGCACAACCTTCGCAGATCATCGGGTACTTTGGGCATATCTCATCGTGTGCCTAAGATAAAACGGCAACAGAGTGTGTAGTTAACACAGACGGAGCCACGGGGGGTGTGTGTGCGTATGGTTGTAGGTGGAGCCGCGGGGGCTCCACCTCAGCTCTGAGGACGCGGGGGAGACCTTGATGTTCTTGAAGTGGAAGGGCTCCTTGCAGTACTTGCAGTTGAGCGTTCTCTCGGGACACTCGCGCTCGCTGTGGCGCTCCTGCTCGCTGAGACGGACCCGCTCTTTACACGACGGGCACGGGACGATCATGAACTCGCACTTCCCCTCGTGGTTCACCTGCAGCAACAACAACATGCGGGCCAATGACAAACGGCCCTTACAAACGGGCTAGCATAGGCAAAACACACGCACGCACACGCACACGCACACGCACGCACTCGCACACACACACACACACACACACACACACACACACACACACACACACCTCGTACTCCTTGATGCTGCCGGTCCAGGTGCAGCTCTCGTGGATGCAGACCGCTGACAGGTTTTCAACCTCCCGCCGAGCAGCGTTGTCAGGAAAAGCCTGCAGAAAAAGAACAACAGAAGCCATCCGTCAGCTATTAGGGAATGAAACGCTGTGGAAAGTATCTGTTCCGGCTGACTGTGTCAAGCTGGACCGCTCCTGGCTCATTTCCGACCAATAAGGGCCTCTCTTCTGTGATTGGTTTGGGGGATACATTTGGCCGGCCAATCACATTTGTGCATAAGGCATCGTCATAGCTCCACCAAAGGTACGTGAAACGAAACCGTCTGGACCAGTGATCTCTCTCTCTCTCTCTCTCTCTCTCTCTCTCTCTCTCTCTCTCTCTCTCTCTCTCTCTCTCTCTCTCTCTCTCTCTCTCTCTCTCTCTCTCTCTCTCTCTCTCTCTCTCTCTCTCAGAGCAAAAATACAAGCAACTGTTTTTTTTTTGTTCTCATAAGCAACACAAGCACCTGTGATGAGTGAACAGGCCTAACTGGTCTTTATATCAGCCTGTGTATCATTATATACAGGCTAGTTTTCACACACAATGGCTGAACGCAGTGATGACTTGTACTCACACATCCTTGCTTCAAAATGGATGTAGGCTCTTCAAAAATCTCTTCTTTAATGCAAGCGTTGCATTTCTGAGGTCCATTGCTGCCGACCAAAACACGTCATACATAAGTCACACATTAATACAAATACATCCAAAAGACACACAGCCTGAAAACACACTGGGCCCGCGTGTTACCTGACAGTCCGGTTGAAGCAGTAGGAGCAGAAGCGATGTCCACACTGGGCTTGGTAAGGCCGGCGGAGGATGTTGTGACAACAGTTGCAGAGGTGCTTGTCTTCCAGCTTGTTGGCCAGGATCTTCCTGGGGAAGCCCGGCTTGTTGTTCTCCATCGACGAGGGGGGGGACGGCTCCTGCGTGGCCATAGTGTCTGTTCACACGTCACACCTGGCAGGGTCGGGGTACAGGAGGTCACACTTAGGAGAGAAAAATAATGTTCTACGAGAAATGTTTCATTATTTAGCATTAAAAAGGAGCTTTGTGGTCAAATGAGCAGTTCAGTATCACCCTCCTGATGCTGAATTGTAGCGAAAAGGAACAATTGTATGGTATTACACTAGACTTGAATTCCCAATATCGAGATAACAACATTACCTCAGGAATAACCCTCTCTGTTTCAAATCGGATTTCACAAGCGATCCCTGACGAAAGCCTGTTCATCACAGGCCAGCTGGGAGGCCCGCATCCCTTTGTTTACATTTCGAGGTGCCAGTCCTCGCTTGCACGGTGCCTTGTCGTGTACATGACATCATCTCTGACCTGGCTTATCTCAGCTCACACTGCTTCTACTACGGCCTACTTCATGGAAAATGTACGCCGCCGACAAATGGCCAAACCATTGTCTCTTCCTCTTGCCTCTGTTGCTAAGCTATCGGTCTGGAGTGGTACCCAACCTGCAGCCACGCCCCTCGGACAGACGCACAGTGCGACTTGCGAACACAAGACAATAATAGATTACAAATGTTTACCATGGCATTGCGATCATTCCTTGACTTTAAACTCACCGGCGATCAGCATACACTGTCATCACTAACGGAGGAACAGTACAATGTTTTTTTCCCTCGCTGCAAAATCTCCGGCTGTAGATCATTAAGCCTGCATCAAGAGCATCGTTCATTTAGTAGAAGTAATCCATGTGTGTTTGTCAACGTGAGCCACATGATACAGATGTGGTATCCAAACGCGATGACTGTTGTCCAATATCGCCATTGCACTTTCAGACTGTGTATTACGTCATGCGCTGGGTCTGAGCATCGGGTTGATAGGCAGAAGAGATGTGGAGGCGTGGAGACACACCGCGACCCCCGGAGGACGAGAGGATGTTCTGTCAACGGCCGAGAATAGATCGCAGAAAACAAACGGTTAAATAATGGGCTGCGTATCAATCAACCACAGGGCACCGTGCCTAAAGAAACAGTTAACTAATATATATATATATATATATATATATGTAGACCTAATGTCGAGGCAGTAGTAAATAAGGTTTAGCAGCTCTTATGAAACTATGCTCATTGTTTACCTGGATTAGTGGTAATCTGATGTTAATCTGTTTTCCCTTTGCCCTACTCTACCTGATATCTTACAGTAGGCAGACATGTTTTGCCCTAGTCATGGATCAGATGCTAGTTTATATAATATATTTAAAATGACTAATTGTAATGAAGTATTAAGACACTGGATGTCTGTATCCAACCGGAGTCAAATCAGACTGCTATAGTAATTCATAAGCAACACAAACTGAAACCTTGGTTAGAAGAAAAGCAACCACAATAAAACACAGATCACAAAAGTTACAAAAGAATGGGCAGTGACATGTTTTAGTTATAAATACAATTTACTGATGAATCCTGTCGGACAGGGCACATATACAGCACATGTCATGTAACGTTGATAAAACATTGAAATGTCTAATTCATCATGCCTTTGAAAGCTAAAATGCTACATAGGCCTACACACTATGTCACAAGTGCTAAGCTTTGATTTCCATGTCATCAAATTACATAACAAAAATGAAAACTAGAAATACAAAACCCTGAGTAGAAAGAGTAAATATACATGTATTGCACAAATTTAGTTCAGACACATGTCTGAAATATTTCTATTAAAGATAACGGTCAACTATTTACTAAAAGATCATCTGAAATGTTGAACTAGAAGGTGTCCTTCCACGACGGCACCGCACACTCTGTTATGTCTCGCCGAGAAGCTTCAGGAGGTTCTTCTGGATCTACACAGAAGGAAAGAAGTCCATTTTATTCTAACCACAGTGACAGTGTCGAAGGTGTCCCAGGCCATCCACATTGTACGGCACACCCTAACCCTAGCCTAACCCAAGCAAAGAACAAAAGAAAAGGCGAGGAAGAAACTGTGAGAGGTTAGCCCTTTTATCTACTAAGGTGTGTAGTATTAAGTATTCGAAGACGCTTTGCATGAACATGATTTACACTAACACCAAATAAAATAGATTGTATATAAAACGTTTTTTGGACGCACTGTATTCATTTGTGTACATTTCCGTATGCATCCTGATAATATAAACACAACTACTGAACTGTGTATGCCTTGAAGTGTTCTGTGTGGTAGAGGCGACGGGGGAACAAACCTTCTCTAACTTAAGCAGGTTGGAGGTCAGTTCTTTATAGACCTCGGCGTTAAAACCCTCCTGAGACTGGTGGCTCGCCGCGCTTCTGGAACACAAGGAGGGAGCTGAGTTCACCGCCACACGGCTGTCTGGCAGAGGTCATCTGCTGGGGCTACAGTCTGATTAGGAGCATGTTTATATTAGCCGATGGTTTTATCCAAAAGGACGTACCCACACTGTGGCTCCATGAGGCTGAGGTGATAGGGGTGATACAGTGCAGGGTGTCCCTACACTACTTATTGTATCAGTAGTCCTTTGTTGATGAAATGTTATCTCTACAAACAGCTTGGATTATATGTTTTGATTTAAACAGACTGAAACACTTGGAACACAGACACATCCTTGACGCAGTTCCACAACCACACAAGGTGTTTTCTTTGAACTCCTCATAAAAGTGGGTGTTGGTGTGTTCCTCGTGGGGTACTTACACTCCCACAGAGACCAAGGAGTTCAAGCGATGTTCCAGAACCACGATCTTGAAGGCCATGTAACAGGAGGACAGGACCAGAACACTGACTCTGTGGAGACACAAACACACAAAGAGCCACAGATGAACACAACAGTGACAGGCGGACAACCCCCTCTTATTACAAACGTGTCGGAACATGCCCAGAATAAAAAGAAGTCTAGCGTGTCAATCTGAATTATTTCCCAGGAGAAACCTGTTGTAGCACTTTTAAAGACAATACCGGTGTTAACCCGGTGTGAACCCGGTGCGACCGCGTGTCCTCACTGAACCATCCGTTACTGACATCACTTCTCCAGGTCACCTCGCCCATATTGCCTATCAGCACGTGACGTGGTGTGTATTTGAGGACAGAGGTGCCATGTTACCATTGTTCCCAGTGCTGCCTGGAAGGGCCCGCGATGGTGTGATCACTGTGTTGTCCTAACGCAGGTGCATGTCGATACAAAAACTACTTACAAGAACAAATAGATAAGAAGGATTGTGTTGAGGGACGGGGGCTGTGCTTTTCCTCTGTGGTTTGACCCCAGGGCTGGTTTGGTTGTCCCTGCGTGTAAAATGCAAGGTAAAGTTTAGACAAAAAGGAACATGTGGTTATGATATGTATTTTGATGACTTAAACTCCCTTAACAATATAGAGGTGTCATCGTTTTAGTTTGGCTTGTTCTCACTTTCTATTGCCTTGATGATTACACCCTCACACAGAACCTACAGGAGACAAAGCCTTTTGTATGCGCTCCCCTCTGGAGGAATCTGAGCTTGTGTTACCGTTCTGCAGCGGGTGTTTTGGCGCTGGCGACTGCAGATGGATGTCTGCGTGCACAGACACCTCCCCATTCTTCCCCACGTTCAGAAAGGTCTCTGGCAGGCCGTCAAAGTCTAAAAGGAAACACAAACGACTAAATGTAGAACCATGTGTTTACTTTAACCAACTAACCCGCCCCTTATGTAGACTGTCAACACAAGACGCAGGAGGATCATGTGGTGGAACCGCGTTGAGGTTATGCAAACCCTACAACAACATGTTGGAGACAGTCGCTTACACACCGCCCATCTTCTCATAGTCGGGCGTCTGCGATCCGGAGCTGCTCGACTCCAGCGGGTCTTGTCTTCTGTGGCGCAGAACACTATCGAGGTCCGAGAAGCCTCCGCAGAGGTCCTGCAACGGACAATATTAGGAAACAGCCAAGGATGAAAACCAACAGGGCTTCTATACAGCAACACAATGGGAACAAACACTCTCTCTCTCTCTGTATGTATGTATTTATATGTATGAAAACAGGGGCTTTGTAGCTTCAGCTCAGTGAGGAGTGTGTCTGTTGCGGAGCCCTACTGACCAGAGGAAGTGATGCTGGCGCCTCGGCTCTGAAGCTGTTCTCGCAGGAGGAAGTGATGGGGCTACTTCCTGTGTTCGCCACCTATGAGGGCGGAGAGTGCGGCGGCGGTTACACACCAACACACAAAGACGTACGCCCACAGAGTTTAGGCTTTACATAACGTAGGTCATTTATTCTGCACTGCACTATGGAAACACTCAGTTCATAACAGTGACAGTTCATAACAGTGACAGTTCATAACAGTAACAGTTCATGACAGTAACAGTTCATAACAGTAACAGATCATGACAGTAACAGTTCATAACAGTAACAGATCATGACAGTAACAGTTCATAACAGTAACAGTTCAAAAAGAAAAACGTTCATCACCGTATAAAATGCCAGTTTTTATACGGTTTAAACTTCCAGTTTGTTGGATTTTACTTTTTACACAGCCTTTTACACAGCGTATGAAACGCTTTTGCAAGACAACAAACACACATCTTTTGGTTTAACTTTTTTTGTTTAACTTAGACAACAAAATGTTTCCTTCAAAGCCACTGATTGACATGTATCTGTACAGCTGATGGGGGGGGGGGGGGGGAGTATTACAAGCAGAAGTATGCTTGATTTCTAAAAGCAGCATAGACACTGTAAATTAAAACATTCATAGGCTGGATCATCATCATCCAAACAAATAAAAAATGCAACAAAAGAGGAAATATATCTACTGCCACAAATATATCTACTATCACAAAAAGACCAACCACAGTAAGTGGTTAGGTGTTGTTAGTGGTTAGTGTTAGTATAACTACTACTGCCATTGCTGCAGTATGTGTTGACAAAGACACAAACCCTACAATCGCTGTGTATAGTTTAAACAAAACACATAAAGAGATTACTTACGTCCAAGTGAACACTGATGGATTTGAGGAGTTTAAAGGTGTTGTCTCGTGAAAGGAACGACACGAACACATGCTACAAAACAGGGATAGGTAGTCGACGTAAACAATTTGCATTTAGAAATCAATTATTAACTTGAATAAACAAAGTAGCCCGTCTTACCCGCTCTGTTGACGTAGCAATAACAATGGCATTGGGGACTAAGATGGCGGTCTTGGTTTTTTTGATTAATGCTACAGCGAGCGCAGGGATGGCAATCTGGAGAAATAACAACAATAAACCTGTTTTACCTATCAATAAACCAAAAATACATGAATAAATAAAACTATACAAACTAGCAATTATTTAATAATACATCAATCCATAACAACACTGACCTAAACTAATCAATGCATACGTTCCACAACAAACACAGAAAAAGGTTTGAATTCCATTAATGCAACATTTGTTACATTACCTTGGTATCTCTTCCAAACACTTTAGAATGAAAGCAGATCCAGTTGTCCGAGACAAACATTTTCCCCTGGTACAAAATGTCCTTCTGTAGCGCACATGTGTAGCCTGTGGGCACACATAACCACAACAGAGTCGAGGTTACTGAGACGAACAAATGACAAATGAAATATAAACTCACCACATGTTACTCCTCCAAACATAGGAATCGGTCTCTTACTTTGTTTAAGCAACTCGTCCTTGCTTATCTCCTTGAATAATTTGTGGTACTGGATGTTTGTCTTTGAAATCTATGAAAACAGAGCAGGGGCGTTTGGTTTTAAAGTGCACGGTTCACGTGTGTACGGTCATGCCTTGCTCAAAGGTAACACTCACATGGGCGGGCTGGCTCTTCTTCCTGTCCAGCTTCCTGTCTCCGTCCGTCGGGGTCACCGCGGGCGCACAGGGCTCCGCCGGGCGGGCCCTTGAGAGAGAGAGAGAGGTAGAGAGAGAGAGGTTTATTACACAGGGCTACCGCCGTTCACCCTACATCACCATAACATTACCGTAACATTACCACCGTACATTACCATAACGTCCACATAGACACTACCGTTCAAAAGTCTGGGGTCACTTAGAAATGTCCTTATTTTTTTAAGAAAAGCACTTTTTTTCAATGAAGATGTAAAATAATCACGAATACAGTCTAGACATTGTTAATGTGGTAAATGAAGTAGTAGTAGTAGTAGTAGTAGTTGTAGTCGAAACGGCAGATTTTTTAATGGAATATCTACACAGGTGTACAGAGGCCCAATTCAGCCACCATCCCTCCTTTGTTCCAGCGGTTCATTGTTTAGCTCATCGTGTTAAAAGGATAATTGATAATTAGAAAACCCTTGTGCAGTCATGTTAGAGCAGCTGAAGACTGTTATAAGTGTGATAAAAAAAAGTGTGATTTTTCATGGAAAACACAAAATTGTCTGGGTGACCACAAACTTTTGAACGGTAGTGTGTAAGCTACTTATAAAGAACACAACAAACCAGGAATTGGTGTGTGTAATGTTAGGTTTCTCCTCACTTCATTACGATCTTGTACTATGAACTCAAAAACTGATCAGTAAGCTGTACACTCACTAGGTCCGCTGGAGGGGGGTCAGTGTATCAAGTTATGAATTCAACTGTATTCAATAAAGGAATGAATGATTGAGGTTTATGTGGTTAAATGTAGTTATTATTAAAGTAAAGTCCTTACTAATTCCAGCACTTATTGTTTGTTTAGTTCATTGATACAGTAATTCGTATTAGGGGTGGGAATCACAGGGTACCTCACGATACGATACGCCATACACGGCCCGCGATACCGATGATATCGTGCTGGATCGGTCGTGGTCCAAACTGAGTGTTTACTCGTCTTTGGTTAGCTAACTTCCGTTTAGCGCCTCCTCGAGGAACAGGGAAATCCGTTTAGAGCGTCTTATTTTATTACTTAAAATGTCGACATTTGGAACGATATTTCTTTCTATCTCTTCAGGAATTAAGCATAAAAAGGCTATAGATATTCTTACAATGATTGTTATTTATATTTTTTTTTAATAGAAAAACATATCGATATTTGGTGTATCGATTCTAGTATCACACGAAGAAGGGCGACGATTTATCGCCATATTGATATTTTGTCCCACCCCTAATATATAAATATATATATATATATATACATATACATACAGACAGGCACATGATGTTCTTATGGGTCTGGGAAGATACTGTTGCTATGCACTGTTTTCTATTGGATGAATACAATATGATAAAAAATACATTTTAAGGTCATCAAACTCTTCAGGGATAAAGCATAAAGAAGCCGGAACGGAATGGAAGGAATGAGCATTTGTGAACAGTGAATACATTTTTTTGGAAAGTGTAACAAGAATCACACGGAAGTGTACACTGACGTCCACACATGACACGTTCATGCAAACTGTGTCCGCTCGCTGTCCTCCTACTCAAATAGGTCTGCTGAAATGGAGCCGGTGGGAGCGAGGCCCTAGTGTTGTTCTTGGCGTTTAAGACGGTATGGCACAGGAAGAAAGACTTTCAGTCATGCATTGTTGCGTCTGTATAACATACAACATCTGTCCGTTCAACATTTGTCAACATGGCTAACATCACGCGTATCAATCGCAGTTGATGTAGGCCTGGTTTGAAAGTGTTTTTTTTTTGTTTTGTTATAAAGATATTGGTTATTCAACAGATGGTGATGAAAAACGAATTAGATCCTTTGTGGTATGGTTGTTTGGGGCTAGGTATGAGTCGGAGTGGTAAATGCTCGACACGTGGTCTATTCAGACACAAGGTAAACGAGTGTGTGTTCTGGAGGTGGTTCATGAGGCCTCTCTCGAACACAGGTGAGGGCTCGGTCTACACTGGAGCGGGCGCCGTGGTACGTGCCGCCCTGACATGAGCTTCCTGGAGGCCTCGGCTCTCTCATATGTCCGCTTGACTGCGATCGAGAGTGAGGGAATCAAATAGCTCACACTCAGGTGACGCACGCAGCAGCTGAGCCGAAAGGCCAGCGTAGCAAAAAATAACATATATTTGAATTAGGAAAATGACTACACAAAGCATTGTTATGCATTTAACTCACGCTTAATTTAAAACCCAAGGAAAACAACCATCATGTCATACGAAACAATCGTAGGAAAAGCGAAACAAAACCAACCCAAGGGCTAATAAAGAGGACCGTGTGGTGGGTGGGTCGGCGTGGTCGGGGTCAGGGCTGCCTTACATGTAAATTCAATGTAAAATGGTCCTAGTTAACTCAACGGATGGATTGGCACCAGGCTGGTAGAGAAATCCAACCTTTAAGCTTTCTCTCTCACTCCGACCCCAGTCACACTATACACACATCAGAGTTGTGTAATACTTTATAATAGTTTCAACTGTTGCAATGTGTGAATGTGTGTATGAATGTGTGAATGATTATAAATCTGTGAATTATTGTACAGCGCTTTGGGTGGCCCCAGGTTGGAAAGGCGCTTATAAACACACCATGAGCAGCCAGAAACAGCTTTGTGTCTGCTGTGAGTCTGTAGGTCACCTGTTGTGTGGCTGTTTCTTCCTGCTCTCCGGGGGGTCCATCTCTGAGTCCATAGCTGGTAGCAGACTTCCAGCTGCCCTTCCACCTCCGCCGGGCTTGTCCTCGCTCCCATTGTCCAACTCCGGTCTGCACAAATAAACACACGGCAGTGATTGCGCACATCCAAGCACAGCGTTTTGATCATCGTGTTTAAACATGCACAGGGAATGAGTCGGCCTGCGAGCCAACCGTGTGAGTAAAACCCATCCAGCCTCAGGAGCAGCTGGATGTATAATAACGGTGTAATAAGCGGTTATACACACTTTAGAGAACTCACAACAATCGATATAGGCTCCTTGTCCAGGGACAAGACAGCACTGGACCACTTTAAAACCTCTAGTTGTGGCATTCACATTTTAAACGAAAACATCCCGCAGACGAATGTCTTGCGATGTGTGGGTTCGTTGTCTGCAGAAAAGTCGAAGAGAACCCACCGGGCCCAGAGTGTTCCTCTACTTACGTCGGTGGGATCCGCCGAGAGTCTTTTCGGACTAACTTGCCGGCGTGTGAAAGTTGCTCGGCGGTCGGTACCGGGAAGAGGAGTCTGTCCGGTGGTTCGACCATCGGTACCGTAGTGGGGGACTGCTTTGTTAAATAAAATGCATGGGATGTGTACGGGAAGCCTTTCAAATCGGAGCATTGGGAAGGACGAGCAGTGGGCACAAACCTCCTGGGAGGTGGAGCCGGGAAAGGGGAGGAACCCGAGGAAAACCGGGATCTGCACAGAACACTGGTGGCAGCTAGAGCAGGGGTCCCAAATGTGGAGGAATGTGTAAAATAATACAATTTTTATAAGAGAAACACAAGAAAAGTCACCTGAGACTTATATAACACAAAAGTAGTCCAAAGACACAGTGTATTTACAGTGCTTCATTTACAGTTTACATTTACAGTGGTTAAGTTGCATAGTGATAGATTTTGTAGGGCCTATAGCCTAAGTTATAAAATATAGATTTTTTTCCATACTTTTCAGGTCATTGGAGGCCCTCTCCCGTCTGTGATCAGATGTTAAATAGGTCTATAGGAAAGTCCTGTCAGTGACAACCTGCTTTTTTATTCATAGTGATTCAAATGCCTCATAGTGATGCAAGTGGCCTATTAGTGAGGCTTTGTCTCTTCTTGGAGCGCTGAAGCAAAAGTTTGCATAGTTTCAAAGAAACACGTTGGCTTCTGCTATTGGTCTATTTTTACTTCACATATTTCCGTGTTCTAGGGAAACAGTAAAAAATAAAAAGTTGTTCCGACTTGCGCACAAACACGCACACGCAAACGCGTGTACGCAAACAAACAAATTACAAAAATAAATCTCAACCCAAGCATGCCATCGCCAGCAGGGGGCAGCACCGTCATAGCATTTGTCCATCAATGACACGTTCTCTGCACACACATTAAACCTGCAAGGCTGAGTTTTCCCATCAGCAGCCTCTAGTGGCTTGAGTTGTAGCTTCAATTATAGCTCAATGTGTTCTGAATGACG
>NC_140292.1:13419866-13432366 GCF_964030765.1 Micromesistius poutassou | reverse complement strand
AGTTTGAAGGAATGAGACTCTGGAGGAAAAAAGAGACTCTTTCAGGGAAACTGTTTTAGAAACGCACACGAGACACACAGTTCATCTGTCTGCTTGGAAATAACTCACAAAACAAACCCCAGAAGCCTCTTGAAGAGAGAGCAGCAACTCCCAGTGGGAATGTTTGATTTATCTGTAGGGAAATAGCATGGAAATGATTATATATAATAATATACTGTGATATACGACTGGTGACAAGCTGATGAGAAGTTATAAAACTTGTTGGCTCTACACCAACAAACCATGACCTATATGCAATCCACATCTTTAGCTGAGATATAAAATATAATCAGTAGCACGGCCATAATTATAATGTATATGGGGGACAGACAACCCCCCCCCCCATATTGAAACATGCTGAAATGTGGTTGCATTCAAACATAAGTGGCTGGAGGACAATGCAGGAAATGCGTTGACGTAAATGTGTAAGATATTAAAACTTTTTTTTTTTTAAAGAAAACATAATTCGCAAATGTAATCTTCATCATAACGTAACTAAACAAACTGCCATAATTGTTACTACCAATAATTAATACCATAATAATTCAGTGTCTTGATTGGATACGGAAACGGGTTTAAGCGACAGGTCACAAATTAATAGTTCATCCTCACATATATGGAAATAAGGGCCATGAACCCAAAAAAGGTATGCAAGAACAGCTAGATTGAATGAATACTATATAGTATATACTATAAACCCTATAATACATATAGTTCTAGTAACGTTACAACAGCAAACCAACGAGGGTTCACCTTGTTGGTCCTGTAAGCCCCACTGTTCCCGTAACACCCATGAGTACCATCCCCGGGTCGAACGTGAGCCCTGCGGCCGTCGTCCCCTCCTCCCTGCGTCACAACACGTCTCGCCAGCCTACGACCGGTGATCGCGTTACCGGCCGATCCGCGAACTGGCGACCCCGCCGCTGAGCGCCGCGAGTGAGTCTGCCGGGCGACGGGCCAGCCCGCGTTATCAATACGTGTCGGTGTCGGGTTAGTGTCACGTTGCGTGGAAACAGCGTTTTCACCACTAGCACGGTGTGTCTCGTAGCAGCGTCCCTGTAACCGGAGCGGTCGTCACGGACAGCAGCGTGCCCATGGGCTGGGGCAGAGCGCGAGCCCCGAGGCGAGGCGGCCGGGCCCCGCTGAAGTGACGTCACAACAGGGCATGGCGCTCACGGCTCTCAGGTCGTTAGGGGCTGGGGTTAGGGTCGTTATGGGTCGTTAGGGGCTGGGGTCGTTAGGGGCTGGGGTTAGGGTCGTTATGGGTCGTTAGGGGCTGGGGTCGTTAGGGGCTGGGGTTAGGGTCGTTAGGGGCTGGGGTCGTTAGGGGCTGGGGTCGTTAGGGGCTGGGGTCGTTAGGGGCTGGGGTTTGGGTCGTTAGGGGCTGGGGTCGTTAGGGGCTGGGGTCGTTAGGGGCTGGGGTCGTTAGGGGCTGGGGTCGTTAGGGGCTGGGGTCGTTAGGGGCTGGGGTTAGGGTCGTTAGGGGCTGGGGTTAGGGTCGTTAGGGGCTGGGGTTAAGGTCGTTAGGGGCTGGGGTCGTTAGGGGCTGGGGTCGTTAGGGGCTGGGGTCTTTAGGGGCTGGGGTTAGGGTCGTTAGGGGCTGGGGTCGTTAGGGGCTGGGGTTAGGGTCGTTAGGGGCTGGGGTCGTTAGGGGCTGGGGTCGTTAGGGGTTAGGGTCGTTAGGGGCTGGGGTCGTTAGGGGTTAGGGTTAGGGTCGTTAGGGGTTAGGGTTAGGCGGGGGTTTAATTTGTCTCTCCTCGCTTTGCTGCTCACCACAAAGTTGATGTTTATAGGGGGCTTGTTTCTGAATTATGAAACCACTTCAGACATGATTACATGTTGCAGCGTAATGGGAGTGTATTTCTTTGTCAACATGTGTTGATCTATAGCTTGTCACATCTTGAGGCAGAGAATATATCATGAGTGTGTATGTGTTCTCACAGCACAATAGCACGCACTACTATTTGTTACCTTCAAAAATTTGGTTTCAGCTTATTTAGTTTGTTTTAACTTATATTTAACCGCCTTGTTTCTCATAACCTGCAATGAGGGCATTTTTATATCGAAATAAAGCTGAATTTGCAAACAACATGTGCGTGTCCCAATGCGACAATTACTCTTTAAATAGCAAAACCTCGTCCATTATTTTAGGGTGGATATTTCCTTCCTACGTTTAACGTCATCAAAAACAACATTTTAGCAGGAAAACGGCTTTAGTCCAACATGTCTCATGTGGTATTACAACCAGTAACAAATTGTATGTTGGGAACGATAATAAATAGTTTCCAACCTCCAAAAGATGGACCTTGTATCTCTGAGGTGGGGCCCAGTAGTATAAAGCCGTGCATTTAATGAAGACATTTCCTAAGGTTCCCTCGTGAAGTTTGCCTCAAACCAAAATGCCTGCACTGTTTTTAAATTGATGTAAGGTCAGGATAAGCCAGGCAAATCTATGTATTTAACAGCTAAACTTTGGATTACGCAACATGAAGCGCTGAGGACACTTCATGAAAGTTGAAATGTCTACAGACCAAAAAGCTAGTAACATTCATTCTTGTGCCAACCTTGACTAAGGTTAATGAAATACAATTAAACAGAAACAAAGACATGAAGGTTCACCTCTTTAAGTGCAATTTATTTAACAAAATATGACCTCCCCTTTCACTGGATAACACCGCAAAAGGTTTTATCTCAAATACTATACAAAAAAATATCATTTACTTATTTAATTATTTAATAATTTGCTATACAGATAAAAAATGACAAACAGAAGAGTCCAGAGGGATAATTCTGCCCCGCCATGTGCAGCTTTTGACCGTTTATAGAATCATAAACTGAGAACGTAGTGATGAACTCAACACAAAAGTGCGCAAATCATAATAAATACAATTTCTCAGCAGAAAAATTATATGAACACTAAATAGATGAAACCAACCAATGAACACGTGGACTCTGCAAGACGAGGCCTGCATGCATCTCCCCGGGTCACTGCCGGGCCCTGGAGAACCATCGCTGCCCGGCTTCAGCCAATCCCACGGCTGCTGAGGGCTGCCGTGACGTGGAATCTTGAATCTTGATTTCTTCATTAAAAACATTTGGTTGATTTCATGAATCCTGGACTTGCAGGAAATAAAAAAACGAGCCTCCCCGTTTACTCTAGAAGCGGTATCCAGGCACCGTGCCTCTCCGCCGGCCCCCACTCCTGAGAATCCACCACACGTACGAATAACAACCGAAGGAGATCCCAAAGCAATGAAACTCATCTTTCAACCTGCTGAGTTTGAAGTCCAGTGGCTTACCAACACGAAAAGTACTCAAAGGCAGTCCGGGCGGCCAGCGACCCCGGCAGAGGGCCGGTCCGCTGCCTGTCCGCTGCGCGTCTCAGGGGTAGCCCAGTGCGGAGCCACAGCCCAGCCTCTGGCTGTAGAGAGCGTACGTAGGGTAGTAGGGCCCCGGGCTGGGCATGGAGGGCAGGGCCATGGAGGTCTGGCCGGGGGCCAGGTGATGGACCTTACTGTAGGGGTGGTAGCGCGCCATGCCCAGACTGGGAGGCGGCCGCAGGGAGTAGGAGCTGGGCATGGAGGCCACGCTGCTCTGGTACGAGGGGTGCATGTGGCACGGCGTCTGCCCGGACGAGGAGATGGCCGACATCAGCTTAGGGTCCATGGCCCCGTGGAGCGCCGTGTGCGAGCGGAGGTGAGCCAGCAGCTCGTCCGAGGTGGGGAAGCGCTTGTCGCACGGGCCCCCGGCGGAGACCCAGTTGCAGGCGTGAGGCAGGTGGTCGTTGGGGAGCATGAAGCCGTACGAGTACAGGGGGTGGGAGTAGGAGGGGGAGGCGCCGGACGACAGGCCGCTGGAGTGGAGCGAGTGCAGCGGGTGGGACGGGTAGACCAGAGGGTACCCGGGGGACTTGAGGCCGGAGGAAGGGTCCGGGTGGATGCAGGGGTTCCCCCCGCCGAGGTGGGGCGCGTTGGGGTAGCTCAGGCAGTACGGGTCCCGACACAGGCCCTGCATCAGCGACGGCGGGGAGGCCCCGCTCAGCGGGCTGGAGACGCCGGGGTGCTTGTTGGCCTTGGACTGGTCCAAGCTCTGGACGAACTGGGACGGGTACACGCCCGGGTAGGCCCCCACGCCGGAGCCGTGGTAGGCCATGGCGCCGGACGGCAGGGGGAACAGGGAGTGGCCCGTCTTGTAGGGGGAGACGGGGGCGATGTGACCCTGGGCGAGGCCGCCCTGCGCGGCCTGAGGGTCGCACTTGCTCCCTTCCTGCTGGTGGGAGCCGCCGTCGGAGCTGCCGTTGCTGGAGTTGGCGCTGGCGCGGGCGTGGCTGGAGTTGGCCAGGTGGGGGCTGCTCAAGCGCAGCAGCTTGCCGTCCTCGCCGTCCTTCTTGCCGTGGGGGGGGGCGCCGGCGGCGGCGGCGGCAGCGCCACCGCCGGGACTGGCCCGCTCCAGACCGGCGTCTCCGTCAGCGGCCGGCGGGGGTCCGACGACGGCGGCGGCGGCGGGAGGGGGAGGGGGGTTGTGTTTGAGCAGCGGGGGCGGGGGCGGTGGGTGCTGCTGCTGCTGCTGCTGCGTGTGTCCGGGGGGCGCGGAGGTGGGGGAGACGGGCGGGTGGGCGGGGAACGCCTGCTGGTTACCGCCGTGGACGCTGCTGCCCCTGAACGGGGCCTTGTTGTCCCCGGCGGCCCCCGGGGCGAGGGCCCGGGCGGGGGGCCCGTCCCGGCGCCCGTCCCCGCCCACCTTGTGGTAGGGCTTGAAGCCCGACTCGCCGTGCCGCGGGGCTGAGGAGGGCGGCGGCGGCGGCGGCGGCGGGCGGCCGGGGGGGTCCTTGTCCCCCGGGCCGCTGGAGGACACGGCGCCGGCCTTGGACGCAGGCGGGGGGTCCGACTTCCCGATCTGGGAGCAGGTCTGGGCCAGCAGGGCCAGGGGGCTCTTCTTGGCGTCCAGCTGGAAGAGAGGGGCGGGTTCAGAGCAGCAGCCCACCAGGTCGGCCTCAGAGGAGGAGGGCTTTAAGGACTACATTGTGTATAAGGGACTTGTATATATACATGGCTGTTATTATTATTATTATTTACAAATAAATAAATAAAAATAAATAAAAATAAAATATATATATATATATATAATCTAAAATATAAATAGGCCTGTATTTCATTTTATCGTCTTTTTGTAATTTTTGTAAAAGGACAACACAATACACAACCTAAATAAAATCAATAAGCGCTTATAAAACCAACAATATGTCCTTGTAGCTATTTTCTGTCCTCCAGCTAAAATGTTTTCGCTTTAAATGCATCTTAAACATATCTTAAATTCCTTAGGTTGTATAAATATACAACTTTATATAGAACCTAAGGAATATATATATATATATATTCCTTAGGTTGTATAAATACAACCTTAAGCAAATGTACGTTATACAGTGCTAAAATGCTGTGAAACTACAGCTCCATTGCGGATAGTTCTCCGTTGTATTCCCCATTTGGTGATACCTTACCTCGATGCTGACGGGCGCCGAGGTGAGCGGCTGCAGGTAGTCGGGGTGGAGGAAGTGTCCGGAGTGAGCCGTCAACATCTTGAGGAGCAGGCTCTGTTCTGGAGGAGCAGGCTCTGTTCTAGAGGAGCAGGCTCTGTTCTAGAGGAGCAGGCTCTGTTCTGGAGGAGCAGGCTCTGTTCTAGAGGAGCAGGATCTGTTCTAGAGGAGCAGGCTCTGTTCTAGAGGAGCAGGCTCTGTTCTAGAGGAGTTGGGTCCGAGGTGTCAACGAGCAGGTCTGGCGGCACCCAAACCTTTTCTTTATGGATCAACTAAGGGTTCGGTCTGGTGGCGTGGGCCTATTGGTGTCCAACGGACACTATACACACATCGTTTATTGGAGATGGCAAACAGCTTTTTGGAGATTCGCCATCTATAGTTTCGGAATAAAATCTAAAGTTGAGCGCCCCTTATAGTAATATGGTGTTGACCTCCGCAGAAACACCAAACCATCTTTTTCCCGTGGCGCGGTAGGCGTCCGACGCGCCGGGTAGTTCCTCCTGGTGCGCTGCTGTGGTCAAAGCATCTCCTCATTCCTCAAGACGCACAATCCACTTGTAATCCCAGGTTAAGGTCTCATCTAACGGCTTCTTCAGGAACTGCTAATCAGAAACGAGCACAAAAAAAGAGAACAAATCCCATTATATACGACGTTGAATCCGACCACTGTCCACTTTGCTGAATCCGAGTGACCGGGAGAAAGAACGGATCCCACTGCTTCGCCCGCCGCGCGGAGTCTACCTTCACTTCACGAGCTCACTGCGGGACTGAGGTCCCCGCTGGAACACTTCAGAGTGAGGCAGCGCTCGGCCAATAGGAGGCGGCCCCTCCGATTTACATGGGGGCGGAGCCTTGCATCATCAGTGTCCTCTTAATGGCCACAGTACTGTTTCTAGTACAACATTGTTAAACAAATAACAGCACATAAATGTGAAGCCTGAGAGTCTTTGTAAGTATTGTAATCACCAGTTTATCATGTAAATTAATGTTTGGATATTTAAATTATATTGTTTATGTAAAGGCATCAGGATTGGAATACTAACTTAAAATATAATTTACATTTTTAACCAACTGTCACGTCAATTGTTGAAAAAGGATAATGTACTTGCATGTGCAATATGTGCAATATCCCTATCTATTCATACTAGGCATGAATACATATTCATGCCCAGCCTTGTTCAGAGCTATCCATCAATGTTTAGAGAACACAGCAGATGCAAAAGATTTCTTTATTCTTTTTCGGGACTAGAAATATGATAGAGATGGATGGCCTGCAACGCATAATGGTTCTATTCATCTGGAAGGTTAATAACTTTATTAAATTACTGCCTGGTGACTGAGCAAGCAATGAGCTAATTTTGTTAACCTAATTATACAACGAATTGGTTAAAGTAGGCCTACTTAAAAATTACAGCTGACAAGAACTATTAAAGGCGGCCTAAAATAGGAAAATCAGTGGGTCTTTGATTCTCTACATTTTCCATGCTGTCTCAGACCAGTGTAAATCACTCCTAATGTTTTACAACCTGTGGGCAAAAGACTGTATAATGTAATTTGGGTGATAAGTAGTTGCACTTTTTAGACAACCACCTCCAATAATTCATCATCTGACCCAGTCAGACATCCAGCTAGTTTACTGTTAGCTAGCTAGTGGCTCCTCGCTAACTAGCTTGCCGCTATCTCTCTAGCTTCCCGCCTTAACCTCCTGAGGGGTTATGAATATGAACGGCTCAAGAACCGTCAAAAGAGAGAGGACAGAGGGAGAGCGGAAGGAGAGTGTGGAATGGAGCAAGGTTGAAATGAATACCAGAAGAGGCCAAGTAGCCACAGATCAGACGGGATGGGGCTCTTCTCTTCAACCTGTCAGACAGACTTCCCTTCAAGCGTTGTCACCGGCCGTCACTGAGTAACGGCTCTTTCCTGTTGAGGAGTAGTTCACCTAATCCTCGTATCTGAAAACTGTAAGACATGTAGCAAGAACATTTTGAACAACTATCCCGAGCTTAATAGCGCAAAGGACTTGGGAAGTGCAGTGAGAGCAAGCGTGTGCATTGTTTTGTATTGTTGAAAGGCATGACATTGCCCTGATATCTTTTCATGTGGAACTAAGCACACTTTTTATTTATCACAGAAGACATTCATCTTTAGATAGTTAGTTTCAAATCATCAAATGCATCCCATTTAACATTTCTTAAAGCTTTATTGAAAACGTCTCTGAAAAATAGTGAATGGGTTTTAACAAACATGTGTCATCCTCAACATATGGGAGGAAACGCCTCCCCTCTGCTGCCCCCCCCCCCCCCCCCCCCCCCCCCCCATGGGGTGGGACTGGGAGTGAGTGAGGTGGTCCAGTAGATTCACTACACAATCCCCCATCAACATATATTAGGATCCCAGTAAGGAGCGCTGACAGCTGGCTGAGAAGGGCCTTCTGAGGTATGAACCACTGGCCGCCAGTCAACCACATTAATCCCAGCAGCACAAAGACGTTGTGCAGCCATTATCAATCAAACTCTGAGTTGAAGATAGGGCTGAAAAGCAGATGACCAAGAATGGATTTGGATTCCATGTCCTTGTATTGGCAATCTGTGAATAAATCAATTTAGAAATGTTCTTCAATCTTTAAATAATGGAAAGCATGAAGCTTACCTCCATTATAACTCTGGTGGAGACACCACGGCTCAAGAAGTCATATTAACGATTAAAAGGAGAACTGAAAACAGAGCCTGTTGTTCCATTGTTGGCGTTCATCTGTTGCTCTACAGGCCTGTTGTTGGTTGTTCATTGACACACTAACGGAACAACACATTCTGTCCAACTGGAGCATTGCGTGAGTTGTCGCGTATCAGATGTTGAGTTGATTTAACCTCCCAAACACAGCCTGTTATATAACACTGGATTTTACAATAATCGATTACTATGACAATAAACTCCATATTGGTCCTGTCAGGAGGCAGGAGGAAGAGGAGCTTTGCTGTTGTCAGCCCTTGATGAGCATGGCGTCCGTTAAACGGGCCGTTACTCTGTGAGTAAATCAATGGCGATCAACCTCGCCACTCGGAATAAACGATTTTCCGTCTCCTCCACTAATCTAATTGCAGCGATATTGTGCATGGTATTAGTGGGCATCTAGATTAAGTTAGAGATCAGAACAGTGATTCTCTGTGAGCTAAAACGGGGAGCATTTGCTCTGCCTTTCATGTGAATAGAGAAACATTGTTTGAAATGAGCAGTATCTAATGTTGTTGTTTTTTAATCACATGTTTTCTCGTCTTTGGAAGCTAAAACAGCGTGAATCCATCTCTTACTAGTGCATAGTGATGAGCCCACATCATGCCCTGCTATTTGTCCTATAAGTTCTACGGCGCAGGAGTCGTGGATCAGCGCGTTGTTCACCTGGCCCACGGGTCGGTGTGAGATGACACACTGCTCTAATTAGGGAAGTGATATAGATGTCTGAGGGTCAATTCATCTTGTCTCTACTCGAATACATGAATGTTAAAGTAGAAGTATATTTCACACACACACACACACACACACACACACACACACACACACACACACACACACGCACACACACACACACACACACACACACACACACACACACACACGCGCGCGCACACACACACACACACACACACACACACGCACACACACACACACACACACACACACAGATCCTCCTCCATCTATCCCCTGTGGAACGGTATCACGGGCTGGCCCAGAAAGCTGTGGACGAGCCGTTTTTCACCAGAACCAGCATTACTGTGTCACGTCGCGCCATTATTCACCAACCTGTAAAAAAAGAATACACAAATAAAAAATGCTTTGTGAAACTTTGGGAGATATTTTTCACGGCTGGCCTTGGGTTGCCCAGAACTAGGACAGACCCTCCTCCACCTCGTGGGACGTCACGCCGGCAGGAGGGCCCTACCCCATGTAGGACCTAGTACCATGTGTACCATGTAGACTCCACGCTCCTCACGCTGTGTTCTGCTCACCGTGCACAACGGAAGGTAACGGACGTTGGTTTGTGAGCGCGGTGTGTTGTTTCGTCTCCCTCTTGATGTTTCTCCTCCTGAGCGGTGGACTGCTGTGTGTTTGTGTGTCGCTGCTCCTCCACTTGTAGAATAAAGGGCAGTGAACTCATTACTAAATGGTGTGATGGTGTGAGGAAAAGTGTAAGACGTGTTTAGGTCGGAGGCCGAGTTGGGCTTTCACAAGCGTTCATCATTTCCATAAAGGTTCCATAAAGGTTCCATAAAGGTTCCATAAAGGTAACACAGGCTTCTTTAATTCCACAACTATTACACTTGATGCCAGAGCCAGAAGAACAAAACAATCATTAAATAGTTTTTCCCCGAACGCATTAAACTCCTTCCCAGGAGTGTTGTTCTATTTCAAAGAACAGAGTGCAGGGCAATGCCTCACCAGAAACAAAGAGAGAGAGAGAGAGAGAGAGAGAGAGAGAGAGAGAGAGAGAGAGAGAGAGAGAGAGAGGGGGGGGGGGGGGGGGGTAGTGAGACAGATGAATAGAAGCAAGCATTTAAGAAGATATACCAGTAGACACAGAGAGACACAGAAAGAGAAATAAGAAGAGAAATAAGAAGGAATCGAAGATAGAAAGAGAGAAAAGAATAACTACAAGAAGTCTGAGAGTTATCTTTAAGAGAGGGTCAGAAGGGATTGAAGACATGTGAGGATAAGACAGAGTAAGAAAGAAGAAGTCATGGTCTTTGCACGGTAGAGTGCCTTCCCAAAACAATTCATGGTGTTTGTGTTTACTGCTGTTGAAACCCCGACACTGGCCTCAGGTCAGCTGGGACACGGACCCACCACAGGGTAATGTGCTCCAAGATGATTCTGCTGTTTCAACATATAATTACATTAAACCATCTATAAGAAAACCAAGTATTTTAACCTCAGCCTAATTTAATATTTCTTTCTCAATGTCTGTCTCTCTGGCCTTTTTTCGGCCAGACAAAACGTCTCCCCCTCGCTCAGCCTCTGATGGCTCTACCCGTCTCCCACTCTGAGGCGTGTCTGTGACTTGGCCTCCCGCTCTCCTTCCCCGTATCGCTGCCTAATCTGCACTCCCTCTGCCTTAACCTCCATGTATCCAAACCAACAGAAACCAATACAGACACATGGAAAAACTCTTCCATGACCAGGACATGTGTCACGCACACACACACACACACACACACACACACCCACCGCACACCCAAACGCAAACCAGTTGTTCTGCTGGGGCCAGGCTTTAGAAAACATCCAGCAAAACAACAGACGATAGTCTGGGAAGCGGTGAGGTTGGAATCCTCCAGTGAAGTTTTAGTGAATTAGCCTGCCACCCAGAACACTGAGCAGAGTATTACTGTGACACCCATCACCCTGGGGGGGGCGGGGGGGGGGGTCTTGATGTGTGATCTGCCGCGGCCTGCACTGGCTGGCAGATTGTATCAGCAAACAAGACAGGCGAGCGGCGCAGACTAAATAAAAAGGGGTTGAGTGATAAAAATGTCAAGGATTATCTTCAGCGGCGCGTTGCTGCGATGTCGCATCAAAAAGGATTAGAGAGAGATGATTTGGCAGGAGAAAAAATATGGTGGTGGATACAATACGTGTAGGTTGGTGTGGTTTTCTGTGTGTGTGTGTGTGTGTGTGTGTGTGTGTGTGTGTGTGTGTGTGTGTGTGTGTGTGTGTGTGTGTGTGAGTGTGTGAATCAGAGATACAGAGGGAGAAAGAGATTTCACTATAAAATACTTTGACACCTTATTTTGTATTTTTTAGCGTACCGAGGGCAATTTGCATTCATATAGAGTTCAGCTTATTAGCATAAACATTGAGATACAATAAACACAATATTATATGAGGTTGATGTGATGATACCGTAGTACAAAGTGTAGGCCAACCTCACCAGTGGTGATCCTTTATGTTAATACATATCTAGGGCTTAGTCTCTTTTGGCAATAGCATTATTATTTATTTACGGAAAATGATTTATTGTCGGTCATTGCGATGTCATGAGGTAGAAGCCCTATCGAAGGTTTTCTTTACGGTGAAATAAAAATGAAAGTCAACAAGTAAAGTACAGATACTCCAAAGAGGGCATGAGGTACACGCAGCACTCTGCTACAGCAGCGTACGAACAAAGGACGCGCCGTAACCACAGAGCGTATGTTCCTTTGAGCTGCTGGGAGAACGCCGCGGGGGCCAGAGTGAAGCCGCGCTGGACGGACGGTTCCACGCCTCGCTCAGCAGCGGAGACGGAGAGCAGGCGGCTCCTGTGATGATGCGTGCGGCCCGAGGGCTGCCATCTTCCCGTCACCCCGACACTTCACTTCTAACGCGACCGCCCCTCCTCCCGTCTGTCCGTCACCATGTCACCAGTCTGACAGAGCGGGGATTACAGCTGCACTGCCCCATGAGTGCTGGGGTGTGTGTGTGCGTGCGCTTGTGTGCACGTGTGTGTGTGTGTGTGTGTGGGTCTGTGTGCGCATGTTTGTGTGTATGCATGTGTGCATCAGTAAATATTTGTGAAGGTGTGTATTATCGTATGTGTGTGTGTGTGTGTGTGTGTGTGTCGGTAAATAGTTATGCATGTGAATGTGTGTATTAATGTATGTGTATCTGTTTGTGTGTGTATACATGTATGTCTGTGTGACACGATCAAGTGGAAGTCTGCACCCCCGCCCCCCCCCCCCGCCCCCCGCCCCCCCCCCCGGTGCAGGCTGAAGGCAGATAGCAGTGTGTCTCCTAATGGGTGCCAGTCAGCGTCTCCGCGTCACTCTTGCCCTGTCAGCTCTAGATCACAGAGCGGCACCAGCACCCAGCTGTCCAGGGGGATTATCTCTCTCATTAGCTGACAGCAGCACCCACAACAACACTGCTGGAGCCCCGCTCCCTCACGGCACACACCAGCAGC
>NC_140292.1:13380969-13417166 GCF_964030765.1 Micromesistius poutassou | reverse complement strand
AGAGAGGCTGACTGAGGGCTGGGGGAGGTGATGGAGAGATACTAGAGGGCGTTCTGGAGGACCTGGTGACAGGAGGGTTCTGCAGAACGTCTTCAGCGCGGTTCTCCCGCTCCATCGTTTATGGTTCTCATCAGACAGCTCCCTCCTTCCCTGTCACTCGGTCGGGGCTCTGCCCTGACGTCGACCAATGAGACACCCGTTTACCTATTGCAACGGTCCAATCACAATCACTTGTAGACTATTCAACAGTTGTCAGTCAGAAACCTAAAGTCCATCCATTATTTTCCAGACTAACTTCCTCTTCTCCAGTCTCTGTCATTCCCCCCCCACACACACACACACACACACGCTCACACATAGGCCTGCTGTGTGTGTGTGTGTGTGTGTGTGTGTGTGTGTGTGTGTGTGTGTGTGTGTGTGTGTGGGCTGAGCGATGTGACACAGCAATGTTTATTTAATGAGTTCAGTCTGGAGGGGGTAAGGTAATACACCTCACACACCATTAACAATACGCCCTCCCCTCAGCCAGGACACACACACACACACACACACACACACACACTCATCCTCCCACTACTGCTACTGCCTTTGTCTTGCTCCTCACACACACACACACACACACACACACACACACACACACACACACACACACACACACACACACACACACACACACACACACACACACACACACACGCCACATTGTGTTTCATTAGTTCATTAGTGTCGTGTTAATCCCAGCTCCAGTCTTCACAGGCCACAGTACAGGACAGTAATCACAGTAAACACAAATCACCCCAGAGGGCAGGGTGAGGCTCTTAAAGGTCCCGTGACGTGCCACCAGGTGTGGCGTGATGAGCCGTTACGAGCCGTTTTGGAAATCTGCCCCTTGTGACATCACAAGTGGGCGTGTCCACCTAGATGTGCGCTGGATAGATTCTGTCAGCCTGCCAGCCTACCCAGTGGACCGTAGCGAACGTTGCTCATCTATTCATCTATCTGTCACACATCCAGGTGGACACGCCCACCTGCGATGTCATAAGGGGCAGATTTCCAAAACAGCATGTAACGGCCAATCACACCACACCTGGTGGCGCGTCACGGGACCTTTACTGATGAAGGAGCAGACCCTGAGCAGGACGGAGAAGGACCCCTCCGTCCCGGGACGGTGAGGGGTGCAACGGGGGCCTTAACGGACAGACACTACAGGCACACATCAATCCAATATACCCCCCGGTGGAGGGTAGGATAGTGTGTGTGTGTGTGTGTGTGTATGTGTTTGGGTGTGTGTTCGGGTGTGTGTGTGTGTGTGTGTGTGTGTGTGTGTGTAGGTTTGTGTGTCTGTATGTGTGTGTGTGTGTGTGTGTGTGTGTGTGTGTGTGTTTGGGTGTGTGTGTATATGTGGGGGGGTCTACCAGGCTGATGACTACACAGACAAACATACACACACACGAACACATTGTTACACACATGAACATATACACACATGAACACACACACACACACACACAAACAAATTCTTACACACGCAAACATACACACACACACACACACACTCAGTTTTAAATGAGCTGTGAGGGGGGGGGGGGGGGTAGCAGTCATGGGGCCAGATGCTCCCCCCCCCCCCCCCCCTCCCCATTATTATTTATGACCATAATCGCCCCCTGTGTTTCCTCGGGCTACGACTCGGCCCGTGATGGATCATGTGATGAGTCCACTCAGCCCACCAATCACAGGGCAGATACAGACACACAGATGAAGAGAGATAGCAGAAGAGGAGATAAATGACTCTGTCTGTGAGCGTGTGTGTGTGTGTGTGTGTGTGTGTGTGTGTGTGTGTGTGTGTGTGTGTGTGTGTGTGTGTGTGTTTGTGTGTGTGTGGTGACACATAACGTAATGTGGTTACAGTGTAATAAGTATGGTGATTTCCACGCGCTACAATACAGTGCCAAGCCGCTTTGACATAAAACAAAATAAAAAGCGCAATAAATTCCCGTCCTGAGACGCCACGCAGGACGTTTTATTAACCTCCACAGCGGTGAGGGGTCCTGACGTGGCTGCTGACAGGCGGCTGTACGGGGGAGACGCGCTGAGGTGAAGCCGTTCTGTTCACTCCTCTCTATACAAACGTCATCATCGCTTGGACCGCTTCATCATCCGTCTCGTCAAGGAGAAACGACGGGAGAGAGGGCCGACGGGGGGATTCTATTGGCTGACTGCAGGGACTACAGGCGGGGTCACGGGTCAGCGCAGTAAGTGGTGTTTGCGTTTGCTGCCGTACGTCTCAGACGTGACGTCAGACCCGTTCTCTGCTCCCTGCTCTCCGCGCAGGTTCAGTGTAGGAACACTCCGTTTGTTTTTGTACTTCCATCAGATGTCTTTCTCTCGTGGTGGGAGACGTGTGTGTCCTCCTGCGGTCGTCGGGGTTCAGGTGTTGTCGCCGCGGGACGGTTTGTTCTGTCGGGAGCCCCCAGCGCCATGGTGACGTGTACCGTCAGACCGCCGGGGAGTCTGGCACACTATACGGCACGGGTTGCCAGGTTCATCAGCTTCATCCCCCATTGCTTTCAGGCTCGACAAGGGGATTACATTACTGTGTGTGTGTGTGTGTGTGTGTGTGTGTGTGTGTTTCATTGGCTGTACACGTATCATTTAACATTTCAGATTACAGGCGGGCAGGCACGGAACCATTTTATTTTTTCTTTCAGAACAGGAAATGCCGTGTTTAGTACAGCGATGATTTAAATGTCCTCTAATATCCCCTGGTTTGGCAGGAGCCCAGGGGCCCTTAGATGAACTGTGGCCCCGTACCCGGGGGCCTGAGTCCTTCAGGGCCGCCCACTGGCCCCTACCGCCCACAAAGACCCCTACAAACTGTGGCGGGGCCCAATGTATTTTCCCTGTTTATTTCATCTTCAGGGTAGGACAGTAAAGTGAGGGGGCGTTGGACTGCCAACCAGAAGGCTGTTGGGTTCAATAATCACATTTTACTATGAACTGCATTCTTTAATTAACATAATTATACGTCATTATTAACTCCTTCTTTGCTCCTCCAATCCCCTCAACGTTACAACCAGCCTGGTGCACAGCTCATGTGGGCCGTCCTGCTTCAGGACGGCACTGGTGAGAGTCTTCATCTGGCAGGTTCTGCTCTACCACGGGACAGGACCTGTGTGTGTGTGTGTGTGTGTGTGTGTGTGTGTGTGTGTGTGTGTGTGTGTGTGTGTGTGTGTGGCCTTTACTACTGATCCAACCAGAAGGACCAGCATAACCTTCTGTTATTATGGGAGACGCTTTAGTGACCTGTGCTTAACACACAATTATAACAAATATCTTTGTTTGTTAGGAATCCTTGTCTCTTTCTCTCTCCCTCCTTCTCAACAACATTGGAAACTTGAGAACTACAATGTTTGTATAAGAGACTTGGTTACAGTGAGAAAGAAACTCAAAAAACTGCTTTAATTCAACGGCATAAGGTATCACTTTTTTTTTCATAGTTTGGTGCACTTACAATGTTGTTGTGGTGTGTTGAGTTTTGATTAAGTAAACTCTGATTTTAACCACAGGAATAAAACGAGTGTTATGAAAACCAAGACCTCCACACAGCGTTGGTGTACATAATGTATTAGCTTAGCATTACCTGGATATATATTTTTTACAGCCTATTTTAGATTATATTCTAGATTCATATTCTACACCATTGCTTGACTGTTCTCCACAGTACGTTTTAAACCCACTGTGAGGTTATGGCGCCATCTGGCGGTGGACTTCAGACCGTAAACATTCGGCTCGATAGGTGAAAAGGAAATTATAAATTCACCTCTGAAAGTTGTTACTTAACGAAAACAGAAACGGGTCAAAATGCTCATGTAAAGACATTTGGACAATGCAATATAAACAGCTGTTGTTTATCCACGAGTCAATTCATGATTTCAGTAAAAGTCAATGATTGGACCATCACAGCCACAGCGCCACACTACAGTTGATGATGGACCTTCACCCCCCGACAACAGCCACTGAATGAGGTGGAACACCGTCTATGTGGAGGTTCCCTCGGGTCTACCCAACGACCTGCAGGATCTCCAGAGTGTGCGCCCCGCCGTGCTCCGCAGACGGCTTGTTGCGCCCGGTCCCGGCCGCCCTCGCGGCCCCGCCTCCCTCACACACCCCGTGTTCCGATTGGCCGCTCTGCTGGTGGCCGAACTCAAAGCCGATGCGCAGCTCCCCGAGGCGGGACCGCGGGAGGAGGTCGGGGGTCCACTCGATGAGGAACGGCGTGGCCTCCTTCTGGTCCTCGGCCCAGGTCCCTGGAGGAGGGGACCGCAGCGGGGGGGGGGGGTCAGAGGGGTGCTCCAGGCTGCTCTCTGTTCTGGTGTGTTCCTGACTGCTCGCTGGATCGTCACCGTGACAACCGCTGGTTACATATTAGCCAGTCACAATCTATTCTGTCTCAAGTCCTACTCTCTCTCACCCACCTCAGGGCGGCACTTCCTTTGTTTTTGTTTTTAAATGCGCAGTGTTTAGATTTGAGTGTCTTTCAGTGGAACGGACTCGGCCGAACTGGAGTATAAGGTAACACTTTACAATAACCATAGTTTATAAATGGTAAATAGACCATTTATAAATGGTTAATAGACCATTTATAAATGGTTAACAGCTTATAGACCAATTATAATGGTAAATAGACCATTTATAAATGGTTAAATAGACCATTTATAATAGGTAAACAGATAGTTTACTAAGTTTACTAATGTTTAATCATCATTTATAAACAGCAAGACCAATCATAAATGGTAAATAGACCATTTATTAATATTTAACTATCATTATAAATGGTCTATTAACCATTTATAAATGGTCTATTTACCATTTATAAACTATGGTTATTGTAAAGTGTTACCGAGTATAATAATCCTAAATGAGTTTTAATTTGTGTAGAATCGTGTGAACTTGTCGTGTGAATTGTTGTGTGTGCGTAAACTGAGAATGACCCCTTTGAATAAATATACAGTTGGTTGTAATCTGCAACCTCACTGCTAGATGCCACCAAAACCCACCCACTGCACCTCCTAGTGAATCAAGTTAACGATGGATCTGATGACACATCAACGTACCGGACACAACATGACATGACCTGTGACGAGGCACGCAGAGGGCAGAGAGGTCAGAGGCGTGGGTGCTGCTCACCGACTTTGAGGAAGGTGCGCAGCTCCAGCGGCCGTATGACCTGGGGTTTGTCCGTCCGGTAACCCATGGCGACCGCCTCCGGTTCACAGGGCGGGTCGGGGCAGCGGAACGGCGAGTAGGAGCCGTCGATGTTCCTCACGAAGCTCTGGGTCAGCTCCAGAGGCAGCTGGTCCACAGACAGACAGACAGACAGACAGACAGACAGACGGTGTGATACATCACAGTGATGGATCACAATGTTCTGATTTAATCATTTGATGCAAAATGTGTCCATTTGAGGTTTATAGGATTTGTTGTTTTAACCCAAAATATGAAATTCTGTTCAGCACTGTCGTTTTTCCAGTTGATAATATCTCAACCACATATTATTATGACTGTAGAGCTTGTAGCCCAACAATACAGTGTCAAACAATGTGTTATCTTTGTGGTAAATGTCAATTTAAATTGATTATAAAAGTTGATATTGAACAAGCTTCCAGCGCTGGTGTCAATAAAAGTGTCAATGAAGTATCTGTATTGATTTATTAAAACCACGGTGGAGAAAGAAGCGTGACTGCGCTCACCTCCGGGGTGTCGAAGATCTGTTTGAGCTGCAGCAGGCTGGTGATGTGCCACGAGTACTTGGAGTAGGAGCCCAGGGGCAGCTCAGTCCTCACCACGGCTAGGCAGCAGAGGAAAGACTCATGTTCACAAAGAATGACCTCCAGACCTTCAGTCATACCGTTTAAAGGTTGCTTTAGGCAAGTTCAAAAGCTCTGATATATATTTGAGTGATTGATAAGAGATGCCACAGACATCCATCAGCTCTCGGTGAGTGAAATGAGCTGCGAGAGAATCTGTCGACCACACCTGCCTCTAATGAGACCACTTATATTTTAGACCACTCCAGGCTCTTTTCTGACCAAGCAGGGCATCTCTTATCTTGATTGGCTATGGGAATACATCTTGCCTGTCAATCATAGTGTGAATGCAACACTGCTCAACGGTGGAGAAACAAAAGGCAGGGAGCAGAGAGGGAGGGGACGTTTATGTTGTGTTTACTTTAGAGGTTTTTGTTGTTGTTTACTCTCTCTGTTGTTTACTCTCAGACCTTACCGCCAGCACTTTGAAGGGCTCAGAGACCACAGGATCCCGAGGCATCACATGAACGCCCTCCCCTTCCTCCTACCGGCCCCAACACATTCAAAAACAAGGGGGGGGGGCGAGAGTAGCTCAGGAGGTAGAGCGGGTGGACTGCTAACCGGAAGGTTGCTAGTTCGATCCCCGGCTCCTCCTCCTAGAGTGCGGAGGTGTCCCTGAGCGAGACGCCTCACCCTGACTGCTCCTGACCCGCTGGCTGACTCCGCCCTCAGTGTTTGAATGAATGCAAAATCCCCTGAATTGTAAAAACATGAGTGGCTCGCTGCCTCATCACGGCCTCATGCAGTGGTCCGGTGGTTAGGGCGGGGTCTGTGATTGGGCGGTCTGTGATTGGGTTGCCGTGGCGGCGGCCCCACCTGTGGTCGTGTTGGGCAGTCTCCTCTTCTTGGAGCCCAAGGAGAGGCGGTGCTGCAGGGCCTGGAAGAACTCCTGGGGGATGTGGTAGAGCAGGGGCTCCGGCCTCCCTGTGGGGGGGGGGGGGGGGGGGACCACATGGGGGCGTTAGAGGGAGAGCTCCGGTCCTGTCCCGCCTCCATCTCCTGAGACAAGGGCTCCTATTGGTTGTTGGCCGACATGAGGCAGAAGGCAGGAAGTATTTCGTGGATATCAATTCAGAAACGTGTTTCCTGGACGATGAGGATGGTGTGTTCAGGTCTAATGGCTCAAAGGTACGATGCCATCTTGCGCGGCTAGTGACACTAGTGTTTTCTTTGATTAAAGACGATGGTTTATGGTTTCATATGCATTTTTATAATAATAACATAATAGATTAACAAAAAGGTGCATTTATTTAAATAAATTCAGCTTTTTTTTGTCTCATCTGTGAGCAGATTGGGCTTAGTGTAGCAACCTTAGTGCGTAGGGCATGGAGCTCACCGTCACACTGGTAGTGCAGGAGTTATGTAGTGAGCTCACCGTCACACTGGTAGTGCATGGTCTGGTGGATCCTCTCGGTCACGCTGGCCAGCCACTGATGGAAGCCCATCGCCACCGTGTTCTCATCCACCACCTGGGAACTGCCTGGACACACACACACACACACACACACACACACACACACACACACACACACACACACACACACACACACACACACACACACACACACACACACACACACACACACACACACACTTCAATAGTGCGACAGAACGACACTCGCCCATAGACCCTGGACTTGATGCAGAACACGGAGTTCAAAAGGTGCAGACAAGATAGAAGTTAAGAGGCCCTGTTTCCCCCCCCCGGTGGAGGGCCGCTCTGCCGTTACAAGCCATTTCTAAAATCGATCCATTTGTGACATCACAAGAGGGAGTTCCACGACGGCCGTAACCTCCCAGTGCTCTGACGGGTGCGGTGGTAGGACGCAGCAGACGTCACGCAGCCGTCAGAGACAGGGGTGGACACGCCCCTTGTGAGGTCATAATTAGACATATCTGTGGCGCATCCGCCTCACACCTTGAGCTTAAGCAGGGGGAGACGGGTGAAGGTGTTAGACAGCGACAGAGCAGGGGGAGGGAGGGGGGGGGGGGGCGGGGCGGGGGGGGGGGGGGGGGGGGGAGCCAAGGCGCAGAGAGGTGGCGCACCTGTGCTTTTGTGGCCACTGGCGCACTGTATTTTCCTCTGAGCAGGTTTCCTCTGGGAGACGGGGGCGGGCCCCACGCCCCCGGCCCCCGCAGGAGGGGCCTCCGAGAGGGCTGGCAGAGGAGGAGGAAGAAGAAGAAGAAGAAGAAGGAGAAGGAGGATGAGTCCATGAGCGGTTGAAGAGGAGAAGGTGAGAGATACAGACGGGAGACGGAGGGGAGACAGGAGACAGGAGAGCGACGGCACAGAGGTGTTCATTCAGTGGCAGCGTAGGAGCGCCGGCGCGGCGCTCCGGAGGGAGAAGGGCTCCGCTCTAACCGAGGGCGTCGTCCGGGCGGAGCCGCTTGCGTTTGTGGAGAGCGCCGATTGGCTCGTGGTGTGTCAGCGACGCCTTCCCCGCCGCGCCGCAGTGACTCCTGCTGCTCACCCTCCGTGAGGACTCGCCTATACCTGAACACACACACAACACACACACACACACACGCACACACACACACACACACACACACACACACTTGAGAACCAGGAGACCCGGTGCATCGCATCAGTGCATTAGAGAGGAACAATAAGGCGCGGCCGGGCGGGCCCCGGTACCTCTGGGCGTGTAGTTGATGAACGCGTGATAGTCGGAGGCCAGCTGCTCGTCGCTGGCGAGGGCGCACACGCAGGCGTAGAAGTGGACACAGGGCTCGGGCCCCCCCGCCGAGCCCAGCTGGGCCTGAGAGGACGCCCCCTTGCCTTTCCTAGCGCCGAGCTGACAGCTACAGTGAAAGGCCTCGTCCTGCTGCGCTACACATCCGTCTCTGCTCTTCCCCGCGCTGCTGGGGCCGTTGGCCGCCGCCGCCGCCGCGCCCACCGTCAGGTGCAGCAGGCCCAGCGGGTGGTTGGGGTCCGAGTGGCACTTCACCACCAGCCTGTCGGCGGACACCCGCTGCACCAGCGGGCCCCGGGTCTCGGTGGCCAACCTCCAGAGCTCGTCCCGCACCTCGGCGGGCAGCAGCAGCCCCTCCAGCACGGCGCTCTTCAGGGCCAGGGGGCTGGCCAGGCTCTGGCACTCCATGGCCTGCTTGACGTGGACGCACACGTTGTTGTTGGTGTCCGAGGAATCCGGCCCCCCCCGCAAGGTCCCGTCGTCGCCCGTCAACCGCCCCGACGGGATCACGGCGTTTGTCCTCTGACCTTGCTGCCGGCAGGAGGGCAGGAAGCAGCGGCCGAGGTTGATCCGGGTGAGCAGGGTGGCGCCCTCGCCGGTGGCTATGGCGGTGTCGGTGGGGACCAGCTCCACGAAGCCCAGCTGCACAGGCGCTGAACCCCGCCCCTTCTGACACACGGAGAACACCTGTGCCCCTCCTCCTCCTCCCGCCGCCGCCTCCTCCTCGGTCTCCTCTCCCGAAACGGTGTCCCGCTCTCCCGCATCCAGGACCACCCTCACCACCTCCAGCACTACCTTCTTGTGTCCGCTCCTCTCACCCGTGGATCCGTCCCTCAGGGTCACCCCGCACGCCTTGTTCTTGCAGCTGAGCCCGCGGGTGCCGTTATAGACGCCGCATTGGGGGCATTTGCGAATACCCCGGAGTGTGGCCTTGCCCAGGTTGGAGAGGAAGGCCGGGGTGGAGGGGGTGCTGTGGCCGCCCTTCCTGCCGTCCCTGGGCCGGGCCGCTGGGCTGGGCTCGATGGGCTGGGAGGCGGAGGAGGGGTGCGCTCTGGCGGGCGAGGAGCTGACGGTCAGTTCCGGATCCATTTGTACCTGCTGATCCGTTTAGTAACATAGGAGTCTGTTAACGTAACTCAAACACTAGAGAATGCAAAGGTGTCTAGGGTTAAGATGCAGTTACATATGGTTCATAGCAAACTATTATAACTGTGAACTGTTACCTGTACTTTCATGTTGCATTACGTTGCAAGTGATTGCTGTGTTCGTGCTAAAAAATATCGGATAAAACTTTCTACCTCGTCCCTGTCAGACGGCAGGTTGGATTATACTGCTGGAGATTCAACCAGATGCGGGGAGCTTCTGTATGGTCCAATTCAGTGATCCGCTCTCGACCGGCGCCATTCCTCCTTACATTCCCACGGCTGCACTGCGCCTGTAACGACGGTGGTGATTGGCTAGCGAGATGATCACGTGACCGAGGGGCGGTCTTACTGCTCTTCAAAATCACCTCGTCGCAGATATTCAATAGAACGATGTTTACCTTATAATATAATAGAATGTTAATTGAAACTAATTGAACCTGTGTTGGAAAGTGTTATTTTATATTATATATACACAGGATGCAGTCATATATATATATATATATATATTTAAACAAAATTAGGTCACAAAAATGCACTATTAATGTTTATAGTGCTAGTGGTTCTGCACTGTTAAATAATGAGATGAACTTTCATGTTTTAAGCATCGGTATTTTAATGGAACAAAGCAGAACCTATGTGGTACTGATATGGTTTCTGTTGTCAAAGGAAGAAATCTGAAATAATTCTCAGGCACTGCATTGTTTTTTGATGATTATATATAAAAAAAGAAAATAAATCGATCTTCAAATTACATCTAAAACAGAATGGGGGCTCAATGCACACAAAATGTAATCCTTTTCATTAATACGGGTCATGAAAGTGCACTTAAATACATAAAATAACCAAAGCCATGTCATTTTCCATTGGGGACACTTGGCACAGTATCTAATGCCACCCTGCCCCCTTCACTAAATGTACAACAGATGTGGACAAAACATCTCCTGGTGACATTTATACAATCTCACATTAAACACAAACTGCATTAACATCAACCCTTTCGTCAAAGAGTAGGCAAGCTTTCTTGAAACATTTGTCAAAATGTCGATCCAGCTTCAGTAGAACCGAAAGACTGAGTCACGTTTGTGTTAAATAACAGCGATATTTAGAGAAAGGTGAAAGGAATGCAAAAGGATTAGAGGAGATCCTGAATTTGCAACAGCTAATTGTCCTGTAAAAGTAAGCAAGAGTCATATAATTTGTGCAACGTTTTGTCTGCCTTTTAACGTAAGAACCACGGCAGACGTCCCTGCAAGTCATTTGATATTGAAAATCTAATAAGAAAAATAGGACTTTCATTTCATCCATCTTTCCTGAACAAAAATATCTTGTTTCATGTCATTCCATTGTAGCATTGCTTATATTTATTCTTAAATTGGACAAAACACGAAAGTGTCAAACCTAATATGTGAAATCCATCCAGACAAACAGAAGTAACTCCTAATATCTTTATCAGTAACAAAATAAAAACGCTGTAGACCTTTCTGGGGTCCCACATGAGCGGGCATTTTTCTTGTTAATAGAATTTACACACACACACACACACACACACACACACACACACACACACACACACACACACACACACACACACACACACACACACACACACACACACACACACACACACACACACACACACACACACACACACACCTTTCATCCACCTAAAATGTACAGACTTGTGTAAGTGTATGAGGTGGCCTAGGCCCCTCCCCCCCTCCCCGTTATAGATTAATAATCCCGTGTGCTGTAATGATGGCGCACACATACGACCCGCCCCTCTTTGTCCTCAGTATTGCATCTTCAGGTAGCGTCCGGGTGACGGCGGCCACGCCCGCTGGCCCGCCCATCAGTGGGGGTGGTAGCCGGCCGTGCTCATGCCCGTCTGGTTGGCTAAAACCGCTCCGTTCATCCCCTGTCCCGGTTCGCCCATGCCGGCGTCGCCCACGGCGCCCACGCCAGTCCAGCCGGCGCCCGCGTGCAGACCGCTGTGGAGCGACACACACACACACACACACACACACACACACACACACACACACACACACACACACACACACACACACACACACACACACACACACACACACACACACACACACACACACGTTGTAAATGGACTGCATGTATCCACTATTCTGACCAGTGGCCACTCAGAGAGCTTTACAATATTGCCCAACATTCACCCATGTCATACACAAATAGTTTCTTATTTTGTTGATTTTTTTTTATCATCATCATTTGTGATTAGGATTCAATTAATATAACAAATAAAAAAGCGTTGGTTTTGTAGTTCTTATTGTTTTAAATTGATGTGATACTACTGTAGCCTCCTATTTCCCCATCTCCTTAATTAAGTCTCATCACAGCTGCAGCCAGGGAGCCAAAGTCATGAAGGGGAGTCAACACAAAACACGGTCGCATTAATTGCATGTTGCATTTCCTTGGACTTAAAAATAGTACTTAGCATGTTGTAGCATCTTATCCTAGCTATCGTTGTTGTATACGGGGAATGGGTTAACCTAGTCATTGGAAGTGCTTGGCACTTGGTTCTATGAACATCATGACTAGTGATCGACCAGTCATGTTTATTATCGGCCGATATTTGCGTTTTTTTACGTGTATCGGCCCTAAAAAATCCTTATCGGTCGATCCCTAATCATGACTGTACCGACGGCGATGTATTGATTCTTTCTTCTGACAAATGGACTTATGGTAAGTTGCTTTGGATAAAAGCGTCTGCTAAACGCCCTCACTGTAAATGTAACATAAGCAGCAGGAGGCAGCTCACCTGTAGCCCTGCTGGTTCCAGGGCTGCCCGTAGACCCCGTAGGAGGGCATCTGCCAGCCGCTGGCCACGTACTGGCCCACCTGCTGGCCCACCTGCTGGGTGTTGCCGTACCACTGGCCCCACTGGCCCCCAACCCCGCCGTACTGCTGCACCGGGAAGCCCACCTTGTTCTTCTGAGGGAACACAGGGGACAATCACACAGGGGCCAATCACAGAGGGGCCCTCACTGTCTCACTCCTCTAAAGCAGTGGTTCTCAAAGTGGGGTCCGTGGCGCATTGCCAGGGGGTCCGTGAAGAGTTTGCTACAAAATATGTGAAGAATAAATAAATAAAAACCTTTCTGTTTTAAGAGTAAGGATTAGTGTCACCTTGTAGCAGTGTTTTTATTGTCTGTTAACACTACTTTGATTATCAAAAAGTTGATGTTGCACTAGTTACATTGTGTTCCAACAGTTAATATTTTAAAAATCTACATATTGTTAAGTTATGCCAAAATGCAATACAATTACTATTTAACACCATTGTAGTATTAGCACTGAATGTTTGAAGCATAAAAGAGTTCAAAAGCATCTAACAGAACAAATAGATAAGAGCCTATATGATTACATTTGTGTCACGGTTATGAGGGGTCCTTGAAAAATGTTTTGCCCTATGAGGGGTCCCCGGCCCCATATAGTTTGAGAACCCCTGCTCTAAAGGAATACAGTGCTCTAAAATGTCAAGACATGTGGACCGATAGTGACTTGTTTTTTAATGTTATCATTAAAAAACACATCCTGTAACTGGTATCATCCAGGAATGCTCAATGCTGCCCACCTGTACCGCCCTTTGTTTACAAGTCACACAGCCAGTGAAGAGTGGAAACCACTCTGCCGTCACGTTGGTTACGAGTCTGGACGCCTCCAGCCCACTAACAGGAAGGAGCTCCGTCTCACACACTGAGACTTTAATAATTGTTCAAACATAAGGACACATCAAAATGGATTTCCAATCCATGCCAGTTCTATTTTTATCCGCATATACACGAGCATAATGGGCTTAGTACAGAGCCTGCATGCACAAGTAATTATCTCTTGTCTCACGGCAGACAAAAAAATCCATTTTGGGACAGGCAAAAGATAAGGATAAGGATGTGTATGGTCTACTTGTGGTGTTCAGCGGTGGGGGAGGTTATGGGGGGTACACTGCACCTGCTGCATGGGGCTGCTCATCATGTCGGGGGTCTCCTTGCCCCAGTAGCACTTCACCACATAGCCCTCCACGGACGTGCCGTTCACAGACACGATGGCGTGGGCCGCCTCTTCATGGGAGTTGAACCTAGGAGACCGGACCAACAGCGCGTCAGAAGACAGTTCAATGGGATGCCTGGTGATGGAGAAGGGTTTGGAGCACTGCTGGGTGTTACAGTGCGGCTGTACGGCCGGTGTGAGTGCTCCCAGTGGGAACAAGACCCACTAAACCTTCAGTTAAGGCACACTGAAGTAGGATACCCCAAACGTTCAGTAACAAATGATAAAACAAAAAAAGGTGGTTTGTAGAGCAGGCAAAGTTACCATGGAATTGCACCACATCACAAGCACTACTTCGAGAATGAACAGAAACTATTCTTTATAATGGATCACCAGAAAAGCTCAACCAACATCCATAACCTAAATACCAGTCATTATTAGGCCCCGTCCCAATTCTCCCCCTTCCCCTAGATTTGAGCACTAACCCTAGATTTTGCGCATTCCCACAAAGGGGTAGGGCACCAATACTAGGAGGGAGCAAGGGGGAGTGCTGTTTTTCCCAAAGCAAGTGTTCTTGTTAAGGGGAGAGAAATGAGACTGGGCCTTAGTATGTAGAGTGTCTTGATATTGTTTGCCTGTTTAAACATTGGGGAAAAAACAACTAAGAAAAACTAAGAAATCCATCCATCCATCTGAAGTTCTCCTACCGTACGAAGGAGTAGCCTTTGTCTGGGAAAACTCGGATCTCCATGATCTGACCGAAGGGCCCGAACGTCTGCTTCATGGTGTCCTCTGAAAACAAGATTCAAGACTTTAATCGCCATTCAACGTTGTTAGCAATTTGCTGCAGTGTGCTCGACAATACAACAACAAGGCAAACACCATACAAAAATAGTAAGCCAAAGAGCTAAAGGCACAAAAATACAGACATAAGACATAGTACATACATCATTCATTCATATGTTCACGGCTCGTCCCTACATGGCCAAGAGGAAGTTCACCTAAAGTGCATGTTTTAAGTGCAATTCCAAAAAGTGCAACTGTAGCAGGATGACGCTGACATAAAAAATAAAAAATATAATACTGCGGCACAGTGGCAAAAATACAGTTTAACACATATTGCTGAAAACACATAATAAAGACCTGTTTTGGATTTATTTATCCTCTTCCATAAGGTATTGGTGCACTACAGTGTGTATTCAGAGCACAGCTGGGGTCAGGAGCAGCGTGCCAGCGGAGGCTCCCAGTGAGTGAGGGGCTGCTGGGTCCTACCTGTGAGGCCGGTGGTCACCCCTCCACAGTACACGGTGCAGTTACTCAGACTGGACTGGTTCACCACCTCGTCGAACGACAGGTGCTTGGTGTTGGCTGCGTTTCAACAACATCAAGCACAATACAAAGCCGTGTCAAAAAGCTGAAGGAGCCATGGGCATTCCCTTTGCCCCATGCTCAGTCTATACAGTAAGGTATTGTTACGCTCAAAGATTCAACTCCGTTTCAGATCCACGCCCATGTTTATGTGATGAAACAATGATTGTTAATAAATCGGCTGTAATGCAATGAGCTCTCTTCTAGTCTCATATCGTATGGATCATAGGACCCCGCTGTGGGGGCCCCCCATCAGCCTGAAATCGATATGTAAGAAGTTGTCCTCAAACTCACATTCGTGGCTGGCCTTGGGAGCGGCAGGCTTCCTGGTGGCCCAGTTGGTCCTGATCTGCCTCCCACCGAGCCACTGGCCGCCCATCTGCTGTATGGCGTTCTCTGCGTCCTAAACACACGCACACAACCGTGTAAAATGTAGCTCGCCAAAGACCAATGGAGTCGACTGGATAAAGTGGCATCAATGGTGTTGTGTAAAGGTTATACAACCTATAATGGATCCTATGCAATCAATATAGTATCCATTACAATCGAGATAGTATCATACACAAAGTATTTGTTGCACTGTAGACAGCAACACTGAGAGCAACAAGATCCACTGCAAAATATCCCAGACTTAAAATAATGCATATTTAATTGGATCCTTTAGACACATACCCATTTATTGAAGAAAGAGACAAAGCCATAGCCTTTGGAGTTTCCTGTATTCATGTCTTTGACAACTCTGGCATCACTGCGGAAATACAGAAGCACAGAAACAGGTATAAAGGGCATGAAAACGTCACATTGGGTTTCACAGGAGCAGGGTAAAGGACGTATTATCAGAGGCAGACTTCATGTCTTTCACAAGATAGATCTCCGCTTGAACAACTTTTACAAATAATTTTCACCAAAACAGAATAGTTTAATTAAAAAGTTTTATTTAAAAATTATTATTTATCCTTTAATATTGGAATAGTATAGGAAAAGTATTTGTCAATCCATGAAAAGTGGAAAGCAAGCCAATTGAAGTTGAGGGCGATCTCTTGATGATCAATATTTTCATGTACTCACGATATTCTGCCAAACGGAGCAAACGCTGCTCGTATGTCGTCTGTGGTGATTTCAGGGCTTAGATCTCCAACAAACACATGGAAGTGATCTAGAACACGGGGGAATTGAGATCAGATTGCATCGTGGATGGTGTAAAGATTGCAGATATTAAAGTAACATTTCAGCTTGCTCAAAGCGCACAATGACCCGGACATATCTGTGGTCAATGCTGATCGATAGTGATTTTAATAACATTATCAATAAAATCACATCCTATAACTGATACTGTCTTTGTCAATAATCTTACTATGGACCCTGCCAAAGCCCCTTCCCCTCAGGCCTTCCTTCCAGCCTGCCTTGGAGTAGACAGGACTCTGATATGGAGCGTCTTTAACTCGAAAAGGATCCCTCCTATTAACCGGAAGGGGCTCAACCTTACACACTGCAACTTTAACTTGAAAGCATTTTGATTAACCTCCAATGTCCAAAATTTCCTACAATGCCTAATGTACCATATGTTCGGTTATACTACTACGACGACGACGACGACGAAGAAGAGTCCACTGTGGATATTCTCCTTCATCAAGTGAAGGAGTCACAATGAGTCTATTCAAACTGAACAAGGTAATTCATGACCTGGACAAAAACATCCCTATGCACTCACTGCTTGTGTCTTTCTTCTGGTTGCTCGGGGTGGTCGCCCAGTTCACCTTGACCTCCTGCAGAGGAACAGAAGGAGTGCAGAGGAGGGAGAGGCGTCTAGTGAGACTGTGCTCCACATGTCTGCTGAGAGGGGCTTGTCCTAAACCAATTTGACATGACTGAGAGCTTCATTTATAAAGAATGGGTGGTATGCATGTACACCCTGGGGTTAGATTTGTTGTGTAATACACCTATTCTTATTGGCATATTTCATGTATTCATTGTAATTTAGGCTTGTCCGTTTGGAACATTAACTCAAACAAAAACCTGGATCGTATATAGAGAGGAAAATGATGATCTTTGGCTCATAGCTATGAAGATGTGAGGCTCACTGTGAGAACTTGAGGAAATTCTAGCAAGTAAGGTCCAAATAGCAAGGGACTTACAAACAAGTGAAATTTACGAACTTGTAATACTCCTCAAATGGTCCTTCAATACCTGTTGAGGATAAAATATTTTCAACTGAATGGGTCTTAATTGAGGTTGATCTTATTTGGATTCTATATCCAAATAACTTCTATAACAATGGTGGGAAGAGTAACATTAAAAAAAAAAGTAGAAACTCAACCTTAGAGAAAAGAGACAATAATAGTAAAAAGCATGCATGATCAAATTAATATTCCTACACATCAAAGGAGAGCCTGCAGTTAAAGTCAATGTCACTACAAGGTTATAATCTCTCGAAGGCAACCAAATAGTACATTTTGTTATTTTTTTTGTTACTAAAATAAGGTTCCAATATATTAGATCTAATATTATTTGATGCACTCTGGCCCTGCTATCATAATTTAAACCGTTTACAATTGTAGCCGTTTACAAAAACATAAACAATATCTTATTTGGTCAATTGCATTATGTCTTAAATACATAAAACAATATTAACCTTCTGAAAGTATTAGGTAAAGCAGGGCTTATGAATGTAACAAAATAAAATAAATACCAATTGACCCTAATGAATGATCATCCTACTGTCTTATTCTATTATATAAAAGTTGGACACTTATGAATATAATGCACGTTAAACATATTCCATACGTGACTTAAGCAAGAAATAAACAAATAATGTGCACAGGCTGAGCTATTAAAAATAGAAATGCAATGGATGGTTTTACTGAATCCCATTGATGCGTTCGACACCACAAAACAAACAGAATATGAAGGTGTTTTTTTTATCTAGACCGAACTGCAACTGTACAAGATTGACTCGTTTCAAAATAAGTTGTCGTATAAAACAACCAACTTCCATTTTCCATGGAACAGCACTTCAGTGACTTGAACGTAATCAGGGATATTCATGATCATCCATCCCATCCTTTATCGTAATTAAGAACACGGAGGTGATATTTGTTCGGATGGTGCTACACGCTAGCCTTAAGAAGGTGTCGTCAGCTGGGACATCTCAGGTGATTATTCACTGGTCTTCCTCTCCGTCTGCCTCCCTCCCTACTCACCCAGTAGAATCAATCGCTTACCTTCCCCATGATTTTCCGCCCATTCATGGCCGTGAGCGCGGCAATAGCGTGTTTGTGCTCATAGAACTCCACAAAGCAGTAGGGGTCGTTCCCTGCCATCTGCAAAGGCAAGAACACATTCAGAAACTCTCTGGTGGCGTTTTCATGTTTGCACTTCATTGAGCAGCTCGTCATGTCCAGTTTATTTGCATAGCCCTTGATCACAGTTGGTCTCAGAGCGACCCAGAGGTCCATATTATACAAACAACCCCTTACTATACTATGGCATTGAACAGCCAGTGTAGGCATACACTGGTATGGCCCTCTAAATGGAGCGGCAGCTGTAGGCATGCCCTGGTCTCCTACATGAAGCCATGGAAAGCATGACCTGGGCATCTGCATTGACCGCTCAGCCGAGGCCACCACCGCAGGCCAGTGCGTCTCGCCAAATGTGTATCTGCACATCAGCGTGGATGGATTATTTGTCTTTTCAGGATCATTTATGGCAGTCTGGTTGGGGACATCATCTTCACATTGTAAAGATCACCAGATGTCAGTTTTAGCCGAATACACTCAGATTAGAGGAGAGAGAGACCCAATGTATGCCTACAGGAGCTATTAACACAGAAGTATAATGTAGCTTTCAGAAGGGCAAGAAATAGTCCCCCGAAAGAAAGGGGTGGGAAAAGAAACGGTGAGCGAACAAAGCACAAAGGAGGAATCCTGTCTTCCAGTAATTGCTACTAGGGAAATAAGTGCCAAATGGGCAGACAAAATTGTAATAGTTACATTACTGTTGTATTTTAGTAAATAAAAATGATGGTCAGAGCACAAGCAAGCTCCAAAATAACCAGTGCAGTTGTTTACAACCTCCAGACCATGCATAGGCTTCCCCTTGAGGTTCAAAACAAGGAGTATAGCTATGAATAGTCTAACGGCGATCTTGTCGGGGTGGATACAAAATAAAATCTACGAATCCCACTCATGTCAACCCAGTTCAATTATATTCTCCAACATTGCGGGCACCCTTCACCAGAAACCCTAACAATACGGGTGTCAATTTTTTATTGATCAGCCCGGCTACCTAGATCCAACAGCTACGCGGGGTATGGAGTAAGAACAGCGGGACGGGACCCAAATGAGTCATTATTTACTCTGGTACAACAAAGTGTGGACGGCTTACATCTGCTATCATTTTACAGCTTTTGCAGGGTCCGATCTGGCCGAAAACCTCCACGATCAGGGCCTCTGTCACGTCCCTGCACAGGTTCCCCACATACCTGGACGGAGACAGGGACACACAACACATGGATGAGTGGACGATCTAGCTTACACAGGGGAGTCCCGGAGCATCACATACAGGCTGAGGAGCCCGTTCCGCTCACGTTAACATTAACATTACGTCCGCGTCGCTCCTGCTACAAACATTACACAACGTCAGGCCAAACACAACCTTCTCGTCCAAACAACCACCGCGACCATCAGTCCCGGTACATGTGCTCTCACGGCCTGCATATGTCCATTGCAAACCCAAACCACGTTAATGTTAACAGTGCCAGGGCACATCCTAGTACTAGCCATGTTAACAATCACACTCACAAGGTCTTGGGCTGCTCGTCGTCCATCTTCTCTCACTCACTGGAAACCACGAAACCGACTGAACCCCGGGTACAAGTCCACGACCGTCGTGGATGAACGCGCTGCGGGTTTCAGAGGTTTATATCGGGGTGTAAATGTGATTTAGTCGACCCTGTTAGCTCCAGAATGAACAAAGCATGCAGTAAAGATGGCGGGGAGCGGAGCGGCTAGCGCATGCGCACTGCCGACCCGCCTGTGATCCGGAGATAGGTGCGCACGCACCTAGTGGATCAGAATCAGAATTACTTTTATTACCTTATTATTATCTTATTGTAGTCTAATTCTATCTTAAGTACACAAGAGGCTTACGCTTGGTTCCTCAACAGCCACATAGCAGCAACAATACAAGAGAAAGTAAGTAAAGATAAGTAAAAATGAAAATATGTAAACAATAAGTAAAAATAAGTAGCAGCATAGATCACAATAATTAACAATAATAATAAAATAAAGTAAGTAATCCCAAGAGAAACGAAGACAATGATAATAATTAATAATAAGTAATGTGGTGTAGAAAAGTGTAAAGTGCAAGTGTAAAGTGTGAATGTTAAGTGGTACCAGCCACGGTTGATTCTAGTGCAGTGATGCTGTGCAAATTACAGGGGAAAAAAAGATGTATTTAAATAGTGTGTTGTTGTAGTGTGGTTGGTTTGGGGGTAGCGGAGTCCTCCGCCTGACTAGTGGTTCTCCTGCTGGGCGGCGTGTGTTAATGGAGCGATGCGTCAACTAGACACCAATATATAGCCAGTGACATCCAGGTATAGTCCACATAACATGATCTATCTATGGATATTACATTGTACACCATTATAGGACTTGCTGTATTCAATTTTGAAGTATCCTGACTCTTCCCCACATGCTCAACATATAGCAAACAGTCCCTCAAGTATCGTGTAATGACCTATTTTACCACGATACAATACGAGTGAGTGGTTGTGCTTTATTCTGTGTGGCAGGTGTATCACTGCAGTTAGAAATGAACGATGGTGTGATTGACTTACTATGAACAAAACGTTTTCCCACAACTTGGAGGTAACCGTAAAAGGGTTGTGTGGATGGATGAATGAATGTGACTCGGCTGTAAACTAATTCCAGGCCGCTACATAGCCGCTGGTCTTTACTGAAAGCCAGTGAACACCAGCCGCGTTATTGTTTACTGATGTCCAATAGTTATTATGGCCATGACATAATATCCAGAAACAAGTCCAATAAGGGTTTTGAAGAGAGCACAAAACACAAACGTGTAAGAATGCTTTGTGTCGATTAAAAATACTTGTTTTACTGTTGTTGAAAAGGGAACTGGGTTCACTCACACACACACACACACACACACACACACACACACACACACACACACACACACACACACACACACACACACACACACACACACACACACACACACACACACACACAGAGCTGTCCCACTGCCATATGGAACTTTATAGACATTACAGTTTTATCATTTTTACTAGGAAGAGCAAAGAGCAACATCAGAACCAAAGTATTTACGATTATACTTAGGTATGTTTTGATGCAATGTTCATCAAAATGTTTTAATGAATATATAAAACCCATAAGTTACTTCATTTTCTAACACAGTGCAGTTATCCCAATCTGACAGTATAGGGAACCAACAACTTGAAAACTGAGCACTTAAAATGTAAAAAAACATTGCAATAAAATTGTCCAGCACCTTCCAATCAGAGGTATTTCCGTCCAAACGTTGTAAACACAAACCTGACGACTGCTATGTTGTATCACTTGTAGACAGCTCCAATGTCACCTGCTTTTTATTTATATTGCGTGTCCACTGGTTTGCCATCTGATAGCCAAATCCAAACCCAGTTTCTCCCCAAAGTCCCTGATAAAACCAGACTGGGAGCCGCTGGTCAAACGTTTTGGTCAGTCACCAGTTTCTCCATCCTCTTGATCTTGCGTTTGTTCTTGGGCATGGGCCTGTCGTACAGCCCGTTCCTCAGCAGATGTTCCTTGCTGTGGTGGACCTGAGCGCCGTGCTGGAGCTGGAAGGTGCAGAGAGCGTTCAGGGGCCTCAACAGCACCTGGAGGGAGCGGTGGGGCCACGTTCAATATTTGGCAGGTTAAAAAAAAAATCGGGTGAATTGCTTGGCAGTAGATCTTTCCCCTTTTGCAATCAAGAAGACATAATTCTGGGGTTACATCTTGGACCTGACAGGTGTATGCAACTTCTATCATGCATTAGTGTACTCTGATTAGTTGTAGAATTTAGGTCCTTTTCTGGGGGGCAAATCACAGTATTTATAACAGTATGTTATGGTCTTTCAATATTTCATTGTTGTATGCTACCGTCTATGCTATGGACATAATTACGGCTACATCACATTGAAAACTAATCTTTAAACTATGTTGGTCCTACATATATAATAGAAATGTATAGAAATGCGTCAACGCGGTCACCTCTTGGATGCTCTTCTTCCGTTCCAGCGTGGACAGGGCGAGGGCGGCACACTCCAGGGTGGAGAGACAGATGTTGGTGGGCTGAGTGCGGATCACGTACTGACTGGACAGAGTGCTGCTGAGCTGGACCTGCTCCCATCAAAACCACATCGGCAAGCATCAGTCACCCACAGGGTGTGTAGTGATGTACAGTTTAAAGTGTGTAGTGATGTACAGTTTATATTGAACAGTTTAAAGTGTGTAGTGATGTACAGTTTATATTGAACAGTTTATAGTGAACAGTTTAAAGTGTGTAGTGATGTACAGTTTATAGTGAACAGTTTAAAGTGTGTAGTGATGTACAGTTTATAGTGAACAGTTTAAAGTGTGTAGTGATGTACAGTTTATAGTGAACAGTTTAAAGTGTGTAGTGATGTACAGTTTATAGTGAACAGTTTAAAGTGTGTAGTGATGTACAGTTTATATTGTACAGTTTATAGTGAACAGTTTATAGTGTGTAGTGATGTACAGTTTATAGTGAACAGTTTAAAGTGTGTAGTGATGTACAGTTTATATTGAACAGTTTATATTGAACAGTTTAAAGTGTGTAGTGATGTACAGTTTATATTGAACAGTTTATAGTGAACAGTTTAAAGTGTGTAGTGATGTACAGTTTATATTGAACAGTTTATAGTGAACAGTTTAAAGTGTGTAGTGATGTACAGTTTATAGTGAACAGTTTAAAGTGTGTAGTGATGTACAGTTTATAGTGAACAGTTTAAAGTGTGTAGTGATGTACAGTTTATAGTGAACAGTTTAAAGTGTGTAGTGATGTACAGTTTATAGTGAACAGTTTAAAGTGTGTAGTGATGTACAGTTTATAGTGAACAGTTTAAAGTGTGTAGTGATGTACAGTTTATAGTGAACAGTTTAAAGTGTGTAGTGATGTACAGTTTATAGTGAACAGTTTAAAGTGTGTAGTGATGTACAGTTTATAGTGAACAGTTTAAAGTGTGTAGTGATGTACAGTTTATAGTGAACAGTTTAAAGTGTGTAGTGATGTACAGTTTATAGTGAACAGTTTAAAGTGTGTAGTGATGTACAGTTTATATTGTACAGTTTATAGTGAACAGTTTATAGTGTGTAGTGATGTACAGTTTATAGTGAACAGTTTAAAGTGTGTAGTGATGTACAGTTTATATTGAACAGTTTATATTGAACAGTTTAAAGTGTGTAGTGATGTACAGTTTATATTGAACAGTTTATAGTGAACAGTTTAAAGTGTGTAGTGATGTACAGTTTATAGTGAACAGTTTAAAGTGTGCAGTGATGTACTGTACTGTTTATAGCGAACAGTTTAAAGTGTGTAGTGTTGTACTGTACAGTTTATATTGAACTGTTTAAACTTTAAAGTGTGTAGTGATGTACAGTTTATATTGAACTGTTTAAAGTGTGTAGTGATGTACAGTTTATAGTGAACAGTTTAAAGTGTGCAGTGATGTACTGTACTGTTTATAGTGAACAGTTTAAAGTGTGCAGTGATGTACTGTACTGTTTATAGTGAACAGTTTAAAGTGTGCAGTGATGTACTGTACAGTTTATAGTGAACAGTTTAAAGTGTGTAGTGATGTACTGTACTGTTTATAGTGAACAGTTTAAAGTGTGTAGTGATGTACAGTTCATAGTGAACAGTTTAAAGTGTGTAGTGATGTACAGTTTATAGTGAACAGTTTAAAGTGTGCAGTGATGTACAGTTTATAGTGAATGATTTAGCCACAGATGATCCAAACAGACTCAGGTGGAGGTGAGGCGTCTGGCTCAAGGACGCCTACAGTGAGGAAACGTACCCACCTGTTTGGGCAGGTGGAGCAGGTCGTTCCTCAGGAAGAGGTCCTTGGCCTGGCTCCAGGTGCCGTCTATTAAGATCACATTGTACCCTAGGCTCCTTGCCTCTGGGTCCGACGGCAGCAGTTCCTCCAGGTTCTGGGCCCCAGGGCCCGGGTACATGATCAGGGTTCTAGGGTCACGGCACACTGCTGCCAGGTCAGGGTACCTGAGTGGTACACAATGAAGGTGGTACACACCAGGTCAGGGTACACTGAGTGGTACACAATGAAGGTGGTACACACCAGGTCAGGGTACCTGAGTGGTACACAATGAAGGTGGTACACACCAGGTCAGGGTACCTGAGTGGTACACAATGAAGGTGGTACACACCAGGTCAGGGTACACTGAGTGGTACACAATGAAGGCACGTCATGCTTGCATGCATGAACTTCAAGGGCACACTACAAATCCCCCCTTACGGTAAAAAGTGAAGTAATCAAACATTAAACAAATCATGGCTTTGAGTGATGCAACCGGGAGCAACTCAAGCATGATATTTCAGGTTGGTTTGTATTACCTCTCCTCGCTGAATCTCCTGCCGACTATGACGTTGCATTTCCCTGGCGGCAGGCAAGCAGCAAGGAGGGGCACTGTGCGCAGAACTCTGCTCTCCTGAAAATAACACAACCATGAGCACAGTGTCGGAGCTATATAGCGAGTGGGCTCATTGTTTATATTCATACTGAATTGGTTGTATTTCGGTTTATGAATTTTTTGTTTAGATAAATCACATTTAGCAGATGAGGAAGTGAGTTCTGTTGAGAACAATCAAAGGAAATAATCAAACTATTGGTGTTTCGAAGACCGATAGGATTCAGTCTAAATTGGATTCACTGCAAGCATCATTCTCAATTGTCAAGAAATGTTTCGAATCATGTAGGACTGTTTAAATTGCGCTAAGCATTGACCCACATACCTCTGCTGGATGCTGTACTATATACAAGCAGGTGGACACCTCCAGAGGATGCACAGGCAGAAAGGGGCAGAGGCAGACCTTCTGAGGGCGGCTACAGGGGGATAAGATGGAGAGGACGAATAGAGATGATGTAGACACACAACCAGCAAGTCTCTAACACACTTTGATATTTCTTAACATAAATGAACCTCCTCGATGTGGGTAAACGAACGGAGAACCAGACACGATCCATCTGGTGAAGCTGATCCTCATCATAATAACATACCCGCATCGTAGACACGTGGGGCGTCTCTCACACACCTCTACAGGGAGGGCAGCAAGACCACCGAAAACGTCTAGTTCTGCCTCCTCTGGCGAACTTTCCTCACAGAAGTCGGAATGGTTTTCGTCACCGCAGAAGGCAGGCGACAGACGATCCTCAGAAGGAAGACAGTCATCCATTGCAAACACATGAATCTCACGCATGCGCCCTGGACGTGAACAGCCTACCTCTACGCCGACACAGTGGGTAGACAGTGAGTCGCAATGAGCGCGGTGCTGCCACCTGCCGTCCTGGTTGAGAAGCGTGGAAGGTATCTACTAGTTTGGCAGAGGGTTGGATGGTTTTAAAACATTAAAAACATTAACAAAGGCTACTTTTACTGAAGGTCTATTCGCCATGTATTTAGCCCAAGAACACCCAATTTAACTGGGCTTTAGTGGCTCGTGCCAAAACCGATTTTTAGAGGTTGTTTTTTAGGCAGAATTCAAGAACTCAAATGAAATAGTTCTGAGAGAGCGAAATACTAGAGATTTGTAATTTAACAGTGTTTGATCTTCACATTAAGGCTTTTGTTTTTGTTCAAACCACAGTTTAGTTAGACGGTGTGCCTGACTAAGGAGGAAACACGGTCTATTAATAACTGGAAAACTGGATAATATCACATATACAGCGTCACACTGGGGTTCGTATGTCATCAGCAGGGCAGTCAAAGGCTTCTGGTTTTAGTACTTATGACCACACATTACTCGCTTCAACTTCTTGGTAATTCTTGAACCAGAACCCTGAATCACTTAAACTTCAACTTGTTGAACTGCTGTTACACTGCCCAATACAGAACTGTACGTTACAATGCCCAATACAGGACTTAATGTTACACTGCCCAATACAGGACTGTACGTTACACTGCCCAATACAGGACTGTACGTTACAATGCCCAATACAGGACTTAATGTTACACTGCCCAATACAGGACTTTATGTTACACTGACCAATACAGGACTTAATGTTACACTGCCCAATACAGGACTTAATGTTACACTGCCCAATACAGGACTTAATGTTACACTGCCCAATACAGGACTGTACGTTACACTGCCCAATACAGGACTTAATGTTACACTGCCAAATACAGGACTGTACGTTACACTGCCCAATACAGGACTTAATGTTACACTGCCCAATACAGGACTTAATGTTACACTGCCCAATACAGGACTTAATGTTACACTGCCCAATACAGGACTTAATGTTACACTGCCCAATACAGGACTTAATGTTACACTGCCCAATACAGGACTTAATGTTACAAAGCCCAATACAGGACTTAATGTTACAAAGCCCAATACAGGACTTAATGTTACAAAGCCCAATACAGGACTGTACGTTACACTGCCCAATACAGGACTGTACGTTACAATGCCCAATACAGGACTTAATGTTACACTGCCCAATACAGGACTTAATGTTACACTGCCCAATACAGGACTTAATGTTACACTGCCCAATACAGGACTTAATGTTACACTGCCCAATACAGGACTTTATGTTACACTGCCCAATACAGGACTTAATGTTACACTGCCCAATACAGGACTGTACGTTACACTGCCCAATACAGGACTGAATGTTACACTGCCCAATACAGGACTGTACGTTACACTGCCCAATACAGGACTTAATGTTACACTGCCCAATACAGGACTTAATGTTACACTGCCCAATACAGGACTTAATGTTACACTGCCCAATACAGGACTTTATGTTACACTGCCAAATACACGACTTTATGTTACACTGCCAAATACACGACTTTATTAGGATATTAGGATAGCAGGATAGTGTTGACTTAATGGTCTTAATGGTTGAGCAAGACTTATATACTTTATTATAATGTTAATCACATCATAGTAAAAAGAGTACAATTCTGAAAAATGTACCCAAATAAACACCTACTCTTTTTTAATTTGCATACAAATGTGACATTTACCTTGTGTCAGCAACTGTTGTTGTAGAATTAGTTGCTATACAGTATAGGCTGTACATATTATATAAGATGCTGTTCAACTGATGATGAACAAGAAATACAAACCAAGTTCAATGTCGCAATGTCTAAGATTAGGCGATAGGCGGGTGGACAGAACGCCGCGTTCTGGCCACTCTTGCTAGTGCAGGCTAGCTCAGCTGGCTGGAGGGGCATGAGTTGTCAACAGAGCGTATGGCACGGGCTGGCCAGCATATTGCATAATACATAAACAGATATATCTGAATATATTTGATTGATAACATTAATGAAATCACTATTGATCACCGTTGTCTCTAGATATGTCCCGGTTAAGCTCAAGCTCGTCCAAATGTTAAACATTGCAACCTTAAACGTTTGATATATCGTTGCCCATAGCTCCACTACAGTATGACGCACTGTCCCTTCTCCTTAGCAGGCTCAGGCACTGATGTAGGGGGACACACTGTGTCTTCCTCTCCAGGAGATTCAGCCACATTGATTCCTTCTTGGTCTAATCTCAAATCTATCTTTGCTGTTTCAGTGGAAGAGATATCTGCGTGTTTGTCTGCTTCGCTTCCTCCGAACGAGTCACTGCTGTCGCCTTCGTCTTTCACACTCCCGGGTTTGTCGCCTGTGTCTGCAGTCAGGGCACACTGCTGCCTGCTGCTCTCCTCCCTCTCTCCGTCTCCCTCGTCGGCCGTCTCCACGGGCGAGGCCGTTTCCTTGTCCTCCAGCCGCTGTTCCTTCACACCCGCCTCATCTCCTTCGTCCGGGCCCTCGACGGCCCTCAGGGGCGTCAGGTCCAGGGACGTCTTGGGAGCTGTGACTTCCTTTCTCCTGGGAGGGACCACTGGCTTCGACATTTCATCAGAGGACTCTATCCCAGGTTCATCGGGAAGACTTGAGTCTAACTCATCCTCAGGGTTACTCTGATTATCCTCTGACACAAACTCATAGCTTTCAGAAGGCTGTGTTTGCTCTGTTCTGTTTTCACTGCAGTCTTTTTCTCTGGGCTTACCAGATGGAAACATCTGTTGGGTTGACTTTATTACCTCTAGCCTGGCCCTGATCTTTGCCTGAGCCTCATCCTCCTCCGGGGCTGGCTCCATGAATGGATTCATGTCGCACGGGGAGGAATTTCCACTAGATCTGAAAAAGTCTGTGATTTCGTCCTCGTTATTGATATCAGGATGCGTGGGCAATTCGCCCAAATCATAGGAATCCTGGGACAATAATCGAACCCCCTCCAGTTCCTCCTGAACGTTTTCCTTCTTGGCCGTCTCCATCACGGGTGTCTCATCCTTGAGGACGTATTTCTCCAGGTATCCCCTGGCCTCCCTGTCTGAGTGTCGGCTGTGGAAAGACTTCTCGGACGCCAGGCTCTGTGTGTCCTCCTCCTTCACCCGGCTGCCTGTCGCCTCCTCGTACAGGTCTGTGTAGAGGAACGCCATGGCTTTGGGCTCTTCAAACAGAATCTGGTCAATGATCTTAGCGGGTCCCTCGGGGAGAAAGATGGGAGTGAGAATTTCCTCCTGACTTCCAAACAAGGCAGAACCGCTCAGTTTCAAAGTGGGTCGAGGGGACCTGCATTCCTCCATGTCGGAAACCCCTTGGACCGCAACGTCATTGGTGCCGCCATAGAAAACGTCGTCCAGAAGTGCCATGTCCTCTTGGTCCTCATCCACCTCCCCCTCGACCACGCTCACTGCCCGACTACTCTGAGTGAGACCGGGCTCCTCGGTGTCCTGGCTCTGCGTCGTCTCCTCTTCTTCTTCCTCCTGCGGGTCCTCTGGTCCCTCTTTGATCACGGCAGGACTTCCTGGGGCCTGAGCATCGATCAAGGTGAACTTCTCAAAGTAGTCCAGGTTTGAAGTGGCTTCTCTGGCCAGAGGCTTCATCACCGGGGCCCCCGGTGGATCCATCGCATTGGAGCCAGGTTCGTTCACGTTTAATCGGACCACTGCTTCGGTTAAGATGGGCTCGTCATCGTTCAATCCAGATGTGTAATCGGTGGTCGTTCCGATGGACTTGATCACCAGGCTCTCCTCCAGGTAAGACAGGTTGTCTTCCATGGCCGTGCTCTCTTCCTCGTCCACCGACGCTAACATAGACGGAACAACAATGTTAAGGATCTCAGAGCCTTCAGCTACCAAGCAGAACACCTGCTGCTCACGATCGCCTGCAGCACTTTCCACTTCCTTTTGTGGTTCTTGGTCGTCCTTGACATTTGGAAGCGAGAATCCCACCAGCTCCGGCCTCCCCACGACCTCGTCCTGCTCCTCCAGCGCCTCCTGCTGCTGCCGCCTGACGCTGGCGGCGCTCGGGGCCCTGTCCTTGGACCTCTTCCTCCGGAGGATCTTCTCCTCGTCCATCACGATGATGATCCTCCCCGCCGGAAGGGCTCCGGGCGTGGCGGCGCGGAGGGGGGGCGCGGCGTACGCCTCCAGAGCCACGCTCCCGGCCTCGGAGGACCAGGGCGTGGGGCAGCGGCCGGCGCTGGTCTCCCACTGGATGCCGCTGTCCTCGCCCTGCATGGTGACCATGGAGAAGGACGGGTCCATCATCAGGCACTGCATCTTGGGCCGGACCGCCTGGTCGTGGACCGCCTGGCGGAGGCTGAGACGTACAACACACAGCGTGTGAACACAAGGGCCTGGAGACTACCAAGGGACTATACTGTATTATATTATAATATGTTATGTTATATTATATGATATGATATTATAATATATGATATTATATTACATGACATTATAATATATGTTTTATATATTATATGATATTATATTACATGACATTATATTATAATATGTTTTATATATTATATGATATTATATGATATTTGTTTATTATACATTTATACATTTATTATACTTGCAGGGACATATGCACCCATAGCAGCCGGTAAAACTAATTCAGATGAATAAATCTAATAAATTCTATACCTATATCTGATTTGACATAACCATATGAAGGGATTGTTTAACAAACATTTCCTACACTATTCTATGTAATTCTGCAGTCATTTGGTTGAAGAAGGACTCATCCGTACGTGTTCTGCAGGTCCTCCACTTCAGAGCACTCTGGCTCCTGCTTCACATCCCCGTCACACGGCAACACGGTCACCGTGTCCACGTCTGTCCTTATGCAGTCTTCTGCATCCATTGTTGCCATGTCTTATAACATTCGCAATATGTCTCCACCAACAGTCCACACTGGTGTGGGGACCACGCTTCAAGCTCAGGGCACTGGAGAGAGGATCTCCTGCTCAGCACTAATCTGGAAATAGAAAACGGGCCATCCAGTGTTTCATCTGAGGCATTCGCAACATGTAGGCTGGTTAATATGTGAGGAGTCCTCAAAGCCTCGCGGGGCAGATTTGCATTATGGAACACTTCCACAATCTGTCTGTCTGTCTGTCTGTCTGTCTGTCTGTCTGTCTGTCTGTCTGTCTATCTATCTATCTATCTATCTATCTATCTATCTATCTATCTATCTATATATCTGTTGCAAATGAGTGTGTCATATCACCTACATAAATATAAATACCTTAATACATAAGGTAATATACCACCTACTTGCAACATATCTGAAGACTATGTGACCCTTCTCCATACCGGGCTGTATTAGATGACCAAGTGCTGTGTGCAGTGTACCTCCTTTTTGACAGCCACATTACTTCAAGTGGGCTAAAAACAGACAGCAATGCCGTGCTTTACCGTTTACAAGTAAACAAGGTTGAGTTTCCCAGCTTATATGGACAGAGTCAACGTGACAAATGTAACATGCATTGAAAACATGCATTGCAAAAGTATTATTGCTATTGTATATTTAATATACAATTAAATATATAAAAAGTGTATTTTTATTTAATTTATTATTATTATTTTTTAATTCGTTTTTCTATTATTATTATTATTATTATTATTATTATTATTATTGACAGTACTGACAGTACAATAATATATATTTGTAGACCTATAAGCAACTATTCCAGATGCTTTTTTTTTACTTTCCAATGAGGTTGTGCTGCAGTGTATTCTGAATACACATAGGCCTACTATTTATAAAATATGCATCGCTGAAGTCAAGTTTCACATGGGTCACTTTTCGTCACATTCATGATAGCGTTAGAGTCGGTAAAAAATAATATTCTATTATAATCTGATATTATGAGGCTCTACTCTAGGACGTAAGGTCTGACCCGCAGCGTGATGACGTGGCGCGTTAACTCTTCCACCGCTCAGCGAGCAGATGATGGAGCCGAGGAGGTGATGAGTGGGTTAGAGCGCTTTAATGCCCGGACTGGACGGACTCCACTGGAAGGGAAACCGCTCGATGGGCCACCAGGACCACCGCTTTGCATTCGGAACCGGTTTAGACTGTAAGGTCAATGTAAAGTAAGATAAGATATCTGCATATTTTGCACTGACTAATCTGACTTCTATTTTTTACTATCGGCTTCTGTGGTGTTATGCGACAGAGGCGATGGAAGCCAAGTATGCACCATAAAGTCAAACAAACGATGGACATGAAGCGGGCTCGACAGAAAATGGTATTTCCAAAATTGCGGAATTAAGTAGTTTTACTGGCTCGGCAGGAGAACCGTGCAGATGATCTGGAGGACTATGAGGATTTAATGGCAGAGGAAGGACCCAGAAGGACCAACATTGGGATACAGAACAGATCCATCTGAAGGGGATTACTGTACTGATTGTGGACCGCATTTTAACCTCTATGTCTCACAGGTTAGAAACAAGTCTCCTCTTGGAGTCACCGTGGAGAGAGGTCCATATTGTGTAATCAGCCAGCCGGCCACGAATGGATCACAGCTATCGCATTCTGCACTAAAATCGACATCATTTGCTTATTTGACTTCGACTACAGTTTAATCGAGCGTCATTTATTGTCCAAAAACAAACCTTCTTGTACTACAATCTAAATCCCCTTAAAATCATAATTTGGTTTCAATTGCAACGATTTCCCACTCGTCCACCCCGCCTCCAGTCCAGCCCCGTAATCCCCTGCGTTGAACCCGGGGCTGAGCCGTGTTGCAGGGCAGCGCTGAGCCGGGTTACCGCTGGCTCCCGTCAGGGCTGTTTCCATCATGCATGCACCAACACGACTGTGCATGAGCTCTGCCCTCTGAAAAAACACCCTGCCACTCACTGCACCAGAGACAGCGCACCGACGGGACCATGTCGGTCTGAGCCGCACAGTACCTCCTTCACACCAGCCCCCCCGCTGGCCAGACTTCGGCTTATTGGGTTCAACGGACACTACTGTTAATATAAAGAACCCTCCCGCGTTCCCCAGGTCGCCCTCCAGAGAGACCAGTGAAAGGAGCCAAAGTTGCCCAATTCTACCAAAAATGGGGTATGTAAAACGCACAACGACACATCCAAGACCAGAGCTGCCCTCAGCGGTGTTGTGCTGTGTCTGAGGGGTACAGGACTCCAGGGCGGGACCACCCGTCTGGGACCAGGGGAGGACTGGGATATCTGCTGCCACTTTTGCAAAGTTAGCTTGCTGGCTGGTTGTTTGACTTTGAAGTGACTTAACACAATTTGGCCGTTGCAAGGGACATAAATATGCAGTAGCCTAATCGAATCAACTTGTTTTTTTCATATACTTGCGACATGACTAATATAATGCAATAATAATAGATTAAAGTGATGATGACCAGCCTCCCATCCCAAGTAACATCCTTAATTTGCTATATGAAATAAAATAAATACCTTGCAGCACTAAACAACATTTTTGGAAGGTGACTGAAAATCCAAGTTCTGAACAATAGTTTGAACACAGCAGCACACTGTAATTATTTAGTAATTACAGTGTGCCGCTTTGTCAGGGAGGGAATAATTATATATATTTCATTGTGACAAATTCAGTTTGATTATAACACAATCCAAAGTGGAATAGAATACTGTTTCAGCACCATTGATGCAGAAACCCATCAGGGCAAAGCTATTGTCTCACAACAACCAACCAATCACGTCGACTGAATTGAAAAATAGCAAAAATGTTCTAGGTAGATTAGACAATCATTGTGAGAATTGACCTCCTTCCAAAGGTAGCGCCTACAATCTCCAGATATTGTTATTAAAATGTTTTTCTAATGGATTCACATATGGATGCAAGGGATTCATGTTCTGTTGCTCACATCCAAATTAAAAATTCTGGACTTTGACTCTTACAGAAGCATGTCTGTTAACGGTTAAACACACACACACACATGCCCAACACACACACACACACACACACACACACATTCCCAACCCACGCACACACACACACACACACACACACACACACACACACACACACACACACACATTCCCAACCCACACTCACTCACGCACACACACACACACACACACACACACACACACACACACACACACACACACACACACACACACACACACACACATACGAGCACCCTCCATCATGACATGCATGACACAGCTGTTAAATAAAACAAAATGTGTTTGTATGACAAGCAAAGCTTCCTCCTTCTGTGAGTGGGTTAAAAAAAAATGATACCATGCAGCATTCTGATTGGTTCAGGGCGGATGATTTGGAGGATGTGCCCAGCTCATGACCAGCTCTCAGTCACATGGTAGTTGTCATGGCGATGAAGCAGCTAGGTTAGTTGTACCGGGTTACTGATGCCTAGTTACTCCTGACTGCCCACCATGGTCGTGACGACCTGGTGAAGATGGCATGACATGCAATAGGTACCTAAAAAAGACAGTTATTGAGACTATCATGCTATAATTCATTTAATGAATTGTATGTGTATTGAATAATGATTGTTTTGGGATTTATAGTATGTTGTTTTTCAGGATGGTTATTTTTGGGATCAAATAAATGCTACAAATCAATAAGAAAAATATCTGGCACACGTTGATGAAGATCCTAGTGGACGCAGTGATGTGAGCGTAGTTGTACCACATACTGTGTCAGGGTCTGCCACTGTCCACCCGCTGTGATGTTCAGCGTTGTTTTGTGCACTCGTCGCGTGTCTCTCTGTAGGGATTGTACAGAAGTGTTGATGTAATCATAGCACTTGTCATTTAGGGTGGACTGGTCGCAATGCCGCAATAGATTCAAAGATCAAAGGGGATTATGTGCTATCCAACACTTTAAATTCATACTGGCTAACAAAACCACTCGCTGTGGATTTGATCCATGATACAACCATGCTATCATGAGACTTAGACGTTTGGACGTTTGTCCTGGAATTTAAGTACAACGCTGCATGGAAACCCATGCTGTCACACATAATGATGTCCTGTCCTGCACTCACTGTTCCATTGTTACAAAACAATACATACATTGATACCTAATTTAAGGCTATATTAAATTAGCCTGCCAGCCGGCGAGCTGTGCAGGCAATTGAATATAAATAACGTGGCATCCACTGAGTCTTTTCCCTTATCAGAAGCGAGCTAGGGTCAACGTCACCCCTGTCCACACATTGCATGAGATGATAAAGGGCAGGACACGGCTCTGTGTGGTGAGATGAGATAAGATCAACTGCTGTACGATAGGAACGGCACATGCATGGTACTGAAATGGAAAATATGCTTTGTTGGTTTACTGATGGTAAAAGTATTTCTTATTAACAACCTCAAAAACGGCAACTCAAAAAAAAAAAGAATACATTTTCCATGTCTGTCTTAATCCTCAGGGACGTAAATGTTCTCCTTTGTCCTCGTTTTGAGTACTCTCCCTTTGATAAAGGAACCAAAATGGCATGGGGAAAACGTTTCACACTAGTGAATGACACGGGGTCAGACTGGGTTCAGACCCGGGACGTGACGTCACTTGACACTTGGTGGATGGAGATGTCAGCAGAAGAACCTCCATGAGGATAGTGTGTCTGCGCTTGTATCTGTAGCCGTTGATCCTCAGGGGGCTCCATTCAGGTGCTGTGCAGCGAGCCGTCTTTGGCTCACTGGCTGTTTCTATTGCTGGAGGCTTTGAGCGGGAAAGGGGGAGGACAGAGTGGCAACATGTTGTTGTTTCTCTCGCCGTTGCTGGCACACCATGGAGAGGATGAGTGTGTTCTAATGTTCACACATATTGTGTATCTAGGGACCAGCTTATCTTGGATGCTTATCTTGCCCTGGAGATCCAGTTACACACAATAGCACTCTTTCAGTCCAGGTTTATCCACACATCATGTGTGTGGATCATTGCCATGGTGTCACATTATCTAATCAACATCTGTGATTTGCATTGGGAGAAGCGTTCAGCACAGGGGGGGGTCTGCTTGTGGGACCTGATGTTGCAAATTAATGATTACAAATGAGCCCCTGCAGCAAGCAGGTGACTCCCAAGGGTGTGTGTGTGTGTATGTGTGTGTGTGTGTGTGTGTGTGTGTGTGTGTGTGTGTGTGTGTGTGTGTGTGTGTGTGTGTGTGTGTGTGTGTGTGCACGCGTGTGTGTGTTTGTGTGTGTGTGTGTGTGTATGTGTGTGTGCGTGTGTGTGCGTGTGTGTGGACCGGGTACTGAGCCTGTGTGTGTGTGTGTGTGTGTGCGTGTGTGTGTGTGTGTGTGTGTGTGTGTGTGTCCAGGGAGCAGCCCATCTTCAGCACGCGGGCCCACGTGTTCCAGATCGACCCGAGCACCAAGAAGAACTGGGTGCCCACCAGCAGGCACGCCGTCACCGTGTCCTACTTCTACGACAGCACGCGCAACGTGTACCGCATCATCAGCCTGGAGGGGTCAAAGGTCAGTGCCTGTGCCCCGTGTGTGCGCGTGTGTACGG
>NC_140292.1:13350969-13375969 GCF_964030765.1 Micromesistius poutassou | reverse complement strand
GAACACGTTACAGACAGATAAAGACGGAACACGTTACAGACAGATAAAGACGGAACACATTACGCTACATTGATCCACACAGTGTCGCCATTCAACCAAGCTCCCGCTATGAGCAAGGGGCGAGCATGTAGTTCCTCTAACGGGTAGTTTACGTTAGAGACTAGCATGTAGTTCCTCTAACGGGTAGTTTACGTTAGAGACTAGCATGTAGTTCCTCTAACGGGTAGTTTACGTTAGAGACTAGCATGTAGTTCCTCTAACGGGTAGTTTACGTTAGAGACTAGCATGTAGTTCCTCTAACGGGTAGTTTACGTTAGAGACTAGCATGTAGTTCCTCTAACGGGTAGTTTACGTTAGAGACTAGCATGTAGTTCCTCTAACGGGTAGTTTACGTTAGAGACTAGCATGTAGTTCCTCTAACGGGCAGTTTACGTTAGAGACTAGCATGTAGTTCCTCTAACGGGTAGTTTACGTTAGAGACTAGCATGTAGTTCCTCTAACGGGCAGTTTACGTTAGAGACTAGCATGTAGTTCCTCTAACGGGCAGTTTACGTTAGAGACTAGCATGTAGTTCCTCTAACGGGTAGTTTACGTTAGAGACTAGCATGTAGTTCCTCTAACGGGCAGTTTACGTTAGAGACTAGCATGTAGTTCCTCTAACAGGTAGTTTACGTTAGAGACTAGCATGTAGTTCCTCTAACAGGTAGTTTACGTTAGAGACTAGCATGTAGTTCCTCTAACGGCCTCTAGGTGGTTCACTAGAGACTAGCATGTAGTTCCTCTAACCCAGGGGTGTCAAACATACGGCCGCGGGCCTAATCCGGCCCGCAGTGTATGCATCTCCGGCAGCCCGTAATCCCGTACCCCCCCCCCCGTCAACAATTCAACAGACCCTGTTGTAATGTAATGTCCCCAATTAATGCAATGCAATTGGCCCGCAACTTTGTCCCGCCGGTATATAACGCGTTGACGAGCGTCTTGGCACGGTAACCCTGGCGCGTCAACTCCGTCAGCCCGTAATTCCGCACCCCCCCCCCCCCCCCCCAACAATTCCACCCGCGGACCATGTAACAATGTCATGACCACAATTAATGCAATTGGCCCGCGACTTTGTCCAAGACTTCAGTTCTGGCCCACTGTAGAGTTTGAGTTTGACACCCCTGCTCTAACCGCCTCAAAAAAGCCAATAAATGTTTTCTTTGTTCGGATAGGATCTCAATGACACCACAAACATTTGAGTACACCGCAACACAACCCCAACCCCCAAACATGACACAACACACCACACCCGGTCACATGACGCCACCGCGCCAGGGCGCCCTGTGGTCTCTTAGCTCTGAGACGTTGTGTGTCTCTTAGCTCTGAGACGTTGTGTGTCTCTTAGCGCTGAGACGTTGTGTGTCTCTTAGCGCTGAGACGTTGTGTGTCTCTTAGCTCTGAGACGTTGTGTGTCTCTCAGCGCTGAGACGTTGTGTGTCTCTTAGCGCTGAGACGTTGTGTGTCTCTTAGCTCTGAGACGTTGTGTGTCTCTTAGCTCTGAGACGTTGTGTGTCTCTTAGCTCTGAGACGGTGTGTGTCTCTTAGCGCTGAGACGTTGTGTGTCTCTTAGCGCTGAGACGTTGTGTGTCTCACGTTGTGTGTCTCTTAGCGCTGAGACGTTGTGTGTCTCTTAGCGCTGAGACGTTGTGTGTCTCTTAGCACTGAGACGTTGTGTGTCTCTCAGCACTGAGACGTTGTGTGTCTCTTAGCTCTGAGACGTTGTGTGTCTCTCAGCACTGAGACGTTGTGTGTCTCTTAGCACTGAGACGTTGTGCGGTTCCTCAGGTGACGGAGCTGGAGTGTGTGAGCGGTCAGACGGCGGTCATCAAGGCCCAGAAGACGGACCTCAACCAGACCATCGAGGAGCTGCAGGCCGCGCTGGGGGCCAAGGAGGAGGTACTCTGGGCTCCGATGACGCAACAGGAGGCGTTACGCGCGCATGCCTTCCTAGAATGTGTCCTGTTATCCTATAAGTCTCCACCGCCCCGTGATGCTTTGCGTGAATTGTGGGCTTCACTACTGGTTACTACAAGGTCGATGTAAACAATCGCCGTCTGACGTTCATTCATTACAATTTCAACCAATTATTTAGTTTTGTACATCCTCAAACGGCACACGTTGTTCCTGAGCTTTTTAAAGCCCTCATTGTATTGAGCGACAGAGCGACTGTATACAGTGATCAGCCTGCCAGCTGATCAGCTACAAACACAGCTGAGGCGTGTGGCCCACGTTTCATTTCATTACCACCCCAGGAAACCTGTGGACAGCAGAACTTGTAGGGGGAGACGGCACAGAGCGCGGGCCGGACACCAGGAGCCCAGAGGGGCAGAGTCACGCCTTGTTTCCTGTTGTGTTACTGAGATATTTGAACTAAGAAAATCCCCTTCTGGAAAATTTTGCTTCAAGAAGGGGATTTTAATATGTGTGTTTCTACGGTCCACACAGTGTTGATTTGAACCTTTACACACACTCTTTACTATTAACTACTGCTGGCCGGGTTCTGTTCGGCAATGACACACTGACAGAGCCCCGCCTCCAGCAAAACCATCGGTGGAAACAACTATTAAGAGAATAAAAGGGAAACGCCCCCTGGTCCCCCAGATGGGAGCTATGGGAGCTATGGGAGCTATATGAATCTAAAGTCTGATTTGTAGAGGTATGTACTTTTACATTTGGAGTAATGTCCCTCTAACGACCGGCCCATTGTCCCCAGGAGCTGGAGAGACTTAAAGCAGAGATGGAGGTCGCCAACGAATTCCAGCTGCAGAAAGAATCCCTGACGCAGAAACTACAGGTGAGGCGTCTGGGCTTAGCCGCCATGTTCTCCTCTAAGGAGAAGGGTTCTTCTGGCTCTGTCTGCTTGTGACATCACAAGTGGCAGCGTATCTCTGATGGAGCTCAACAGCCGGCCCGCTGTGGTTGAACTATTCATCCGGCCTGGGTGGATCCTCCCACTTGTGACGTCACAAGCGGATCGATTTTGACATGGCTTGTAATGACTAATAAGTAACCTCACGCCTTGATCTCTTCAAAGAGGTTTTTGAATCCAACACAAATACAGTCAAGCCTCTGGTCAAAGTACTGACATACAATAATGTTAAAGGGGTGATATCATGCCATCAGGTGTGAGTGTGATTAGCCGTTACAAGCCATTTGAAAATGATTGATTTTCGATCGATTTTCAAGCGGCTTGTGACGGCTAATCACACTCGCACCTGGTAGCATGACATCACCGCTTTATGAGTAACCAGGAGGATCATCGTCCCAGCATCGACCCATGGTTTCCCCCGACACTTGACCGCGTCTCTCCCCCCTCGCGCCCTCCCCCCCTCTCAGGCCACGGAGGAGCGCAACCAGAACCTGGAGGCGCGGCTGAGCGCCCTGGAGCAGACGGTGGAGAACACGCAGCGGGAGCGGGAGACCTTCCGCTCCCACCTGCGCTCGCTGCTGCAGCTCCTGGACGGCAAGATCTTCGAGCTGACGGAGCTGCGGGACACGCTGGCCAAGCTCATCGAGAGCAGCTAGGACCCCCGACGGCGTGTCCACCGAGAGAGAAGAGCGGAGGACCCACGCAGGGACGCCCTCTTCCTCCCAGCTGCTTTTTTTCTTTAACCCACCGATGCGCGTCGACTATCGGTGGGTATGTCTGCACTCTGCTTTTCTATCTTGGTTTCTGGGTTCATCTCGGGTCTGTCGGTACACGTTTACATGAGGCGGCCCCGCCCGTCTCCTCTTCTCCATATAACCTCTGGAGTATTCTTTTATTCGCCAGAGCGACTATAACGCGGTGGATGAGCTCTGGACGGCCCGTGCACAGCGGGCGTTCAGAGGGGCCGTGGACATTTCAACACTTTTTTTGTACCACTTTAATATCCTTCTTCACTGAGGCTCTCTTGTTCTTCAGCTCTGCTATCGGTGCGTTCTTGGTGTGTTCTTCACCTGCGGTTGGTGGCGGTCCCCTCCCCTCTTTCAATCACCTGTGTGTTTTTTAAATCGTATTTTTGTGCTATTTTTAAACGGATGTTCAGACCGAAGACCGACGGTCGATTTCAGCCAAAAAAAAATCACTTTAGTGAAATGAGGAGACGCTCCATTCGATGTATCTATTCTTTTCATGTATTCAAGCATTTACTCACTAGGACTACGACTGGTTATTATAATCTTTTCGAACTTTTTAAACTTTGACTTTGAGATGGGAAGTTGAGTTGAGTGGCGTGGAGCCGGGATGCGTCGGGAATGCCGCGACTGTTCCCACACTGATCCGGAAGGGGAGGACGGAGACGGTGCTGACCTCCTACAACAAGAGCAATACAAACTAAAGGGAAGTCACGCAGTCTAAAGACTTTTCAGTTTCGCTTTTTTCAGGTAATATATTCCTCTTTCAGATATGTATGAAGACAAGCGTGTACACCTGTGTTTCTTTCTATATGCTTTTTTTTTTATTAATACTAATGAAAATCTTAGTGCACTTGTGAAAATGAAATAGTGTGTGAGGAGTTTTTTTGGACTAATCTTTTCCCTTTGTATCTTGTTGCTACTTTGAGTGCAATCATTTGACCCTATGCTTTTGTTCAGTTATTATGACGATGGAAATTGTTTGAAACAGATGTTATTTTCTTCTATATACATCAAATTTTCACTTGATATTTTTTATTGTATGGTATGTGGGTGTCCAGGTAGTTTTTGGGATGAAACTGGCAATATTTTTGAACTATTGATCAAAAGACATTAAATAAAGACACCTTCATGCAGTGGGTGGGGTTGAATTTGCAGAAACTGTTTTTTTTTCTCTTGCCAAACATAAGTCCTGTTGAGTTTTCCTGCCGTTGCCTTTGGTACAGAGATCATCACTGGTAGCTGACTGCGGTACGATGTTGTTGGTTTACTATTGCCAAAAATTCTGTGATTTAATGTAAAGATTATACCATGTATACACGATGAACACTATTTAAGGGCTTGCTGTCAGTTCGGGTACATTTGAAAAAGATATTTACAAAAAAAAGTGTAATGTTTATTATAAACACAACTGTAACTTTCAGTTTATAGTAAAGCAAATTAGAAAAACGAATGCAGATGCGTCATTCTTTATGATGTGATTCTTGTTTAAGTTGACAAGGGGCTGTTTAATGGAGCTGGAATCAATTGGCATGTATTGAAAAGTACATGAAATAGTACTTAAATATAATAGTAACTCTTACATCTGGAGGTACAATTAATGTGAGGAGGTCCACCTGTGTGACCCTACTATGTCACCTCTGTGGTCTAAAACAAAGACAAGCTACACACTATTGATATTTATGAAGCAAAAGCTAACTTGTGGTCATTTAATGGATACGACTATTGATTCTTGGTTGATATTGATAATTGGTTAATCAAATTGTTTCTATAAATGCATTCTCATACGACCAGAGGAAATAAAAATTCACTCAGCACAGTGGAAAATGCCCTTGTGTTTATTTTAAATACAATATAGAAAGGAAATAGGAATGCCATGATAGGAAAGGATGAGAAATGCAGTGCATCATAAATCTTAAAAAGTATATTCCATTCTTTGATACTGCCTTATAAATCCTACATTTTAAAATTTGAGGTTTTCAATAAATACTAAATTTTTCGCATGCAGAAATATACTTTTCATAAAATCCACTTCAATAGTTTTATTCGTATAACATTTTTTAGTTCAATTATTGCACTTAACTTGATAGGCTTGTTTTGAAAGGAGCCAGGTGGTGGTACAGGGAGGCCCACAGAGTTAAAGCTGTGTCCTGCACCACAGGATAGAAATGTATAACAAGGACTTTAATTGTTTGGATTTTATAAACCTCTAAAAAAAAAAAAGTATATTTTGATATATATTAAAATAAAGAATGAAAATACGATAATACATCTGCTTCACCAGCCCACACACAATAATCATAGACAGGACAGCAACTCACAGGAAAAACATTAAATCAATCTGACTGGTCAAAGGTGTGCAGAAATTCATGATCTATTCATATATGGTTGTTCTTAACCGTAGACGGAGGCTTTGCAACGCCTCGTTCTTAAAGACAGCGATTTAGAAAAAGGTTTGGATGAATGTTTGAATCAGTGGTCCTCTCAGTAGAAGAGACAGCTCCTCTGTGTGGACAGCAGTCGTTGGTTCTTATCAGTACATCTTCAACCCTACTGATTGTACTCAGTGCAAGTGGTTTCCTACAATGACTTTCCCCCGTCTGTTCAAATCAAAGACAACCATAGGTTTGACACAATGTACACGTAATAAATCAGTATAAAATCGACACAAAAACACCTCCAGTAACACATCATTCAAATGATGAAAAAAGGCAGTTGAGACTGACAGTACAAAAAAAATACATATAAAGATTACACACACACACACACGTCATACACACACACACACACACAAGCCACATTGTTTTGAGGCCATTTGGACCAGCAGAGGGAACCAAATCTCAACTTATGAACAATACCTTCATCAGGATAGAGGATCACTACCACTAGTCAGCACAACTTTAAACTTCCACTAACTCAGTCTTTGCCTTTAACCTCCAATAAAATGATGCTGGAGGCTGTTGTGCTCAGATATATGAGTGGACATGTTTGCCATACTCCACCTATCAGGGGAACCTTAGATAAGAATGAATTCTATATATTTTAGGGATGTATACAGAGCCTTTTTAACCATACATTTCAGAACATGTTAATGCGTGTTTCTCCAATGGGTAGAAATGTGTGGCATAGATGTAGATCTTAGTTGAACCAGGAAGTGGGAACCATCAGAATCAGAATCAGCTTTATTGGCCAGGTTTGCGTAAACAAACAAGGAATTGGACTTCCCCTTTAACCCTTTAACCCTTTTTAACCCTGAACCATGTGAGTTTATGTTCAGCAGAAGACTTGAGGACTGCTTGAAGGACATGTTAACAAGCCAAGACTTCCTGTCACCTGGATACAATCTGATAACAAGACCAGTGTTGATCAGGTTGATAACGACTAGTATTGATCAGGTTGATAACCAGACCAGTATTGATCAGGTTGATAACAAGACTAGTATTGATCAGGTTGATAACCAGACCAGTATTGATCAGGTTGATAACGACTAGTATTGATCAGGTTGATAACAAGACCAGTATTGATCAGGTTGATAACCAGACCAGTATTGATCAGGTTGATAACGACTAGTATTGATCAGGTTGATAACCAGACCAGTATTGATCAGGTTGATAACGACTAGTATTGATCAGGTTGATAACCAGACCAGTATTGATCAGGTTGATAACAAGACCAGTATTGATCAGGTTGATAACCAGACCAGTGTTGATCAGGTTGATAACCAGACCAGTGTTGATCAGGTTGATAACCAGACCAGTGTTGATCAGGTTGATAACCAGACCAGTATTGATCAGGTTGATAACAAGACCAGTGTTGATCAGGTTGATAACCAGACCAGTGTTGATCAGGTTGATAACCAGACCAGTGTTGATCAGGTTGATAACCAGACCAGTATTGATCAGGTTGATAACAAGACCAGTATTGATCAGGTTGATAACCAGACCAGTGTTGATCAGGTTGATAACCAGACCAGTGTTGATCAGGTTGATAACCAGACCAGTATTGATCAGGTTGCAGCAGAATGCATTCAGTGAGGACCAGCTGAAGGTCTCCTCCGGTTCCCAGGACTCGTCCTTCAGTGAGTGGTGTGAGAGCTGTCTATAGAGAGCTAGCATTGAATATTTTCCCCTGGAAAACAATCGATATACCAAACCGTGAGCACAAAACTAATATATGCAACAACATACATTGTTTTTAGATTCTAAACCGGCAAATATAATATTGCTATGATAATATTGTTTGCTATAAAGGTCCTTTTTAAAATGATATCTGTAGGCTCATTTTCATAATGCTTTGTGTGTGGAGCCGCAGTCAGCAGTGACCTCATCCTGATTCTTATTTCAGTGTGGAATTAAAAACCTAAAATAAAAATAAAAATCACCTCGTCCCGTCACACGTATCAAAGCCATCACGTCAACGGTGAAGGAGTACAACGTCTGCTCCCTCTTTAACACAACGACAAGAACACCCCCCGACACAGGAGGCAGAGAGCCAGATTCAGAGCTCTGAGGAGGCTCAGGAGTCAGGAGTCAGGAGTCAGATTCAGAGCTCTGAGGAGGCTCAGGAGTCAGGAGTCAGATTCAGAGCTCTGAGGAGGCTCAGGAGTCAGGAGTCAGATTCAGAGCTCTGAGGAGGCTCAGGAGTCAGGAGTCAGGAGTCAGATTCAGAGCTCTGAGGAGGCTCAGGAGTCAGATTCAGAGCTCTGAGGAGGCTCAGGAGTCAGATTCAGAGCTCTGAGGAGGCTCAGGAGGTCCGCTGGACCGCTCCTCTGAGGGCTCCTGGGTCTCCTGTCTGTGAGTTAGCATGTGGTCGTCATGTGGTCATCTACCAGTCTAGTCCTCCAGGCTCCACTCCTCCACTCCTCCAGGCTCTAGTCCTCCTCCTCCAGGCTCCAGGCTCTAGTCCTCCTCCTCCTCCTCCAGGCTCCAGGCTCTAGTCCTCCTCCTCCTCCTCCAGGCTCTAGTCCTCCTCCTCCTCCTCCAGGCTCCAGGCTCTAGTCCTCCTCCTCCTCCAGGCTCTAGTCCTCCTCCTCCAGGTCCAGGCTCTAGTCCTCCTCCTCCTCCTCCAGGCTCTAGTCCTCCTCCCCTCCTCCAGGCTCCAGGCTCTACTCCTCCTCCTCCAGGTCCAGGCTCTAGTCCTCCTCCTCCAGGCTCCAGGCTCTAGTCCTCCTCCTCTCCTCCAGGCTCCAGTCCTCCTCCTCTCCTCCAGGCTCCAGTCCTCCTCCCCTCCTCCAGGCTCCAGTCCTCCTCCTCCTCCAGGCTCCAGGCTCCAGTCCTCCTCCTCCTCCAGGCTCCAGGCTCTAGTCCTCCTCCTCCTCCAGGCTCCAGGCTCCAGTCCTCCTCCCCTCCTCCAGGCTCCAGTCCTCCTCCTCCTCCAGGCTCCAGGCTCCAGTCCTCCCCTCCTCCAGGCTCCAGGCTCCAGGCTCTAGTTCTCCCAGTCGGTGCAGGGCAGGCCCTCGTCCTCCGACTCGCTCTCGGGCGACGCCTCCTTGATGCGGCGCAGCGCCTCGTGGATGCTGCGGGTCAGGGCGTCGGCCGAGGAGGGGAAGCGGGGGGCGCTGGCCCGGCGCTGGCCCGGGTCGGCGGGCCGGCCGCGGACCTTGCGGAGCAGCACGCCCTGGCGGATCTGCGCCAGGATGTTGTCGCTGTCGTCCTGGTCGGCGTCCGGCAGCACGCGCAGCTCCGCCTTACGCAGCCGGAAGCAGCCGCGCTTCAGCGAGGCCAGCACCTCGTCCATGGGGGAGCCCGCTGGACACACACAGAGAGAGAGAGAGAGAGAGAGACACACACACACACAGAGAGAGACACAGAGACACACACAGAGAGACACACGCACACAGACACACACAGAGACACACACACACAGAGACACACACACACGCAGACACAGACACACACACAGAGACACACACAGACACACACACAGAGACACACACACACAGAGACACACACACACGCAGACACAGACACACACACAGAGACACACACAGACACACACAGACACACATAGAGACACACACAGACACACACACAGACACACACATACACAGAGACACACACGCACAGACACACACACACACAGAGACACAGAGACACACACAGAGACACACACGCACAGACACACACGCACACAGAGACGCACAGACACACACACACACACAGAGACACACACACACACACAGAGACACACACACAGACACACGCACACATACACAGACACACACACACAGACACACACACGCAGACACACAAGCACAGACACACACAAGCAGATGCGCGCACACACACACACACACACACACACACACACACACACACACACACACACACACACACACACAGACACACACAGACACACACACACACAGAGACACACACAGACACACGCACACACACACACAGAGAGGATGGCAGTCAATATCAGAGTCTCATCTAAATCTAACTAAAATAAGTAAACAGTAAAGCCGGTGACCCTGGGGCTACAGAGTGCCCCTGGGGCTACAGAGCGCCCCTGGGGCTACAGAGCGCCCCTGGGGCTACAGAGCGCCCCGGCAGCCTACCTCTCCTCCAGGAGGACGAGTCCAGCGACGCCGTCTTCCTCAGCTTCTTGCGGGCGTTGAGCAGCTGGCTGCTGTCGAAGAAGCGCGGCGAGAAGGGCGACAGGGCCAGGGGGAGGGACTCGCAGCCCGCCCCGCGCTGGCGCCCCGCGTTTTTTTGGACTAATCTTTTCCCTTTGTATCTTGTTGCTACTTTGAGTGCAATCATTTGACCCTATGCTTTTGTTCAGTTATTATGACGATGGAAATTGTTTGAAACAGATGTTATTTTCTTCTATATACATCAAATTTTCACTTGATATTTTTTATTGTATGGTATGTGGGTGTCCAGGTAGTTTTTGGGATGAAACTGGCAATATTTTTGAACTATTGATCAAAAGACATTAAATAAAGACACCTTCATGCAGTGGGTGGGGTTGAATTTGCAGAAACTGTTTTTTTTTCTCTTGCCAAACATAAGTCCTGTTGAGTTTTCCTGCCGTTGCCTTTGGTACAGAGATCATCACTGGTAGCTGACTGCGGTACGATGTTGTTGGTTTACTATTGCCAAAAATTCTGTGATTTAATGTAAAGATTATACCATGTATACACGATGAACACTATTTAAGGGCTTGCTGTCAGTTCGGGTACATTTGAAAAAGATATTTACAAAAAAAAGTGTAATGTTTATTATAAACACAACTGTAACTTTCAGTTTATAGTAAAGCATATTAGAAAAACGAATGCAGATGCGTCATTCTTTATGATGTGATTCTTGTTTAAGTTGACAAGGGGCTGTTTAATGGAGCTGGAATCAATTGGCATGTATTGAAAAGTACATGAAATAGTACTTAAATATAATAGTAACTCTTACATCTGGAGGTACAATTAATGTGAGGAGGTCCACCTGTGTGACCCTACTATGTCACCTCTGTGGTCTAAAACAAAGACAAGCTACACACTATTGATATTTATGAAGCAAAAGCTAACTTGTGGTCATTTAATGGATACGACTATTGATTCTTGGTTGATATTGATAATTGGTTAATCAAATTGTTTCTATAAATGCATTCTCATACGACCAGAGGAAATAAAAATTCACTCAGCACAGTGGAAAATGCCCTTGTGTTTATTTTAAATACAATATAGAAAGGAAATAGGAATGCCATGATAGGAAAGGATGAGAAATGCAGTGCATCATAAATCTTAAAAAGTATATTCCATTCTTTGATACTGCCTTATAAATCCTACATTTTAAAATTTGAGGTTTTCAATAAATACTAAATTTTTCGCATGCAGAAATATACTTTTCATAAAATCCACTTCAATAGTTTTATTCGTATAACATTTTTTAGTTCAATTATTGCACTTAACTTGATAGGCTTGTTTTGAAAGGAGCCAGGTGGTGGTACAGGGAGGCCCACAGAGTTAAAGCTGTGTCCTGCACCACAGGATAGAAATGTATAACAAGGACTTTAATTGTTTGGATTTTATAAACATCTAAAAAAAAAAAAGTATATTTTGATATATATTAAAATAAAGAATGAAAATACGATAATACATCTGCTTCACCAGCCCACACACAATAATCATAGACAGGACAGCAACTCACAGGAAAAACATTAAATCAATCTGACTGGTCAAAGGTGTGCAGAAATTCATGATCTATTCATATATGGTTGTTCTTAACCGTAGACGGAGGCTTTGCAACGCCTCGTTCTTAAAGACAGCGATTTAGAAAAAGGTTTGGATGAATGTTTGAATCAGTGGTCCTCTCAGTAGAAGAGACAGCTCCTCTGTGTGGACAGCAGTCGTTGGTTCTTATCAGTACATCTTCAACCCTACTGATTGTACTCAGTGCAAGTGGTTTCCTACAATGACTTTCCCCCGTCTGTTCAAATCAAAGACAACCATAGGTTTGACACAATGTACACGTAATAAATCAGTATAAAATCGACACAAAAACACCTCCAGTAACACATCATTCAAATGATGAAAAAAGGCAGTTGAGACTGACAGTACAAAAAAAATACATATAAAGATTACACACACACACACACACACACGTCATACACACACACACACACAAGCCACATTGTTTTGAGGCCATTTGGACCAGCAGAGGGAACCAAATCTCAACTTATGAACAATACCTTCATCAGGATAGAGGATCACTACCACTAGTCAGCACAACTTTAAACTTCCACTAACTCAGTCTTTGCCTTTAACCTCCAATAAAATGATGCTGGAGGCTGTTGTGCTCAGATATATGAGTGGACATGTTTGCCATACTCCACCTATCAGGGGAACCTTAGATAAGAATGAATTCTATATATTTTAGGGATGTATACAGAGCCTTTTTAACCATACATTTCAGAACATGTTAATGCGTGTTTCTCCAATGGGTAGAAATGTGTGGCATAGATGTAGATCTTAGTTGAACCAGGAAGTGGGAACCATCAGAATCAGAATCAGCTTTATTGGCCAGGTTTGCGTAAACAAACAAGGAATTGGACTTCCCCTTTAAACCTTTAACCCTTTTTAACCCTGAACCATGTGAGTTTATGTTCAGCAGAAGACTTGAGGACTGCTTGAAGGACATGTTAACAAGCCAAGACTTCCTGTCACCTGGATACAATCTGATAACAAGACCAGTGTTGATCAGGTTGATAACGACTAGTATTGATCAGGTTGATAACCAGACCAGTATTGATCAGGTTGATAACAAGACTAGTATTGATCAGGTTGATAACCAGACCAGTATTGATCAGGTTGATAACGACTAGTATTGATCAGGTTGATAACAAGACCAGTATTGATCAGGTTGATAACCAGACCAGTATTGATCAGGTTGATAACGACTAGTATTGATCAGGTTGATAACCAGACCAGTATTGATCAGGTTGATAACGACTAGTATTGATCAGGTTGATAACCAGACCAGTATTGATCAGGTTGATAACAAGACCAGTATTGATCAGGTTGATAACCAGACCAGTATTGATCAGGTTGATAACCAGACCAGTGTTGATCAGGTTGATAACCAGACCAGTGTTGATCAGGTTGATAACCAGACCAGTGTTGATCAGGTTGATAACCAGACCAGTGTTGATCAGGTTGATAACCAGACCAGTGTTGATCAGGTTGATAACCAGACCAGTATTGATCAGGTTGCAGCAGAATGCATTCAGTGAGGACCAGCTGAAGGTCTCCTCCGGTTCCCAGGACTCGTCCTTCAGTGAGTGGTGTGAGAGCTGTCTATAGAGAGCTAGCATTGGATATTTTCCCCTGGAAAACAATCGATATACCAAACCGTGAGCACAAAACTAATATATGCAACAACATACATTGTTTTTAGATTCTAAACCGGCAAATATAATATTGCTATGATAATATTGTTTGCTATAAAGGTCCTTTTTAAAATGATATCTGTAGGCTCATTTTCATAATGCTTTGTGTGTGGAGCCGCAGTCAGCAGTGACCTCATCCTCATTCTTATTTCAGTGTGGAATTAAAAACCTAAAATAAAAATAAAAATCACCTCGTCCCGTCACACGTATCAAAGCCATCATGTCAACGGTGAAGGAGTACAACGTCTGCTCCCTCTTTAACACAACGACAAGAACACCCCCCGACACAGGAGGCAGAGAGCCAGATTCAGAGCTCTGAGGAGGCTCAGGAGTCAGATTCAGAGCTCTGAGGAGGCTCAGGAGTCAGATTCAGAGCTCTGAGGAGGCTCAGGAGGTCCGCTGGGCCGCTCCTCTGAGGGCTCCTGGGTCTCCTGTCTGTGAGTTAGCATGTGGTCGTCATGTGGTCATCTACCAGTCTAGTCCTCCAGGCTCCACTCCTCCAGGCTCTAGTCCTCCTCCTCCTCTCCTCCAGGCTCTAGTCCTCCTCCCCTCCTCTCCTCCTCCAGGCTCTAGTCCTCCAGGCTCCACTCCTCCCCTCCTCCAGGCTCTAGTCCTCCACTCCTCCAGGCTCTAGTCCTCCACTCCTCCAGGCTCTAGTCCTCCTCCCCTCCTCCAGGCTCTAGTCCTCCTCCTCCTCCTCCAGGCTCCAGGCTCCAGGCTCTCCTCCTCCTCCTCCTCCAGGCTCTAGTCCTCCTCCTCTCCTCCAGGCTCCAGGCTCCAGTCCTCCTCCTCCTCCTCCAGGCTCCAGTCCTCCTCCTCCTCCTCCAGGCTCCAGTCCTCCTCCTCCTCCTCCAGGCTCTAGTCCTCCTCTCCTCCTCCAGGCTCTAGTCCTCCTCCTCCAGGCTCCAGTCCTCCTCCTCTCCTCCAGGCTCCAGGCTCCAGTCCTCCTCCTCTCCTCCAGGCTCCAGTCCTCCTCCCCTCCTCCAGGCTCCAGTCCTCCTCCTCCTCCAGGCTCCAGGCTCTACTCCTCCTCCTCCAGGCTCCAGGCTCTAGTCCTCCTCCTCCTCCTCCAGGCTCCTCCTCCAGGCTCCAGGCTCTAGTTCTCCCAGTCGGTGCAGGGCAGGCCCTCGTCCTCCGACTCGCTCTCGGGCGAGGCCTCCTTGATGCGGCGCAGCGCCTCGTGGATGCTGCGGGTCAGGGCGTCGGCCGAGGAGGGGAAGCGGGGGGCGCTGGCCCGGCGCTGGCCCGGGTCGGCGGGCCGGCCGCGGACCTTGCGGAGCAGCACGCCCTGGCGGATCTGCGCCAGGATGTTGTCGCTGTCGTCCTGGTCGGCGTCCGGCAGCACGCGCAGCTCCGCCTTACGCAGCCGGAAGCAGCCGCGCTTCAGCGAGGCCAGCACCTCGTCCATGGGGGAGCCCGCTGGACACACACAGAGAGAGAGAGAGAGAGAGAGACACACACACACACAGAGAGAGACACAGAGACACACACAGAGAGACACACGCACACAGACACACACAGAGACACACACACACAGAGACACACACACACGCAGACACAGACACACACACAGAGACACACACAGACACACACACAGAGACACACACACACAGAGACACACACACACGCAGACACAGACACACACACACAGAGACACACACAGACACACACAGACACACATAGAGACACACACAGACACACACACAGACACACACATACACAGAGACACACACGCACAGACACACACACACACAGAGACACAGAGACACACACAGAGACACACACGCACAGACACACACGCACACAGAGACACACACGCACAGACACACACACACACACAGAGACACACACACACACACACAGACACACACACAGACACACGCACACATACACAGACACACACACACAGACACACACACGCAGACACACAAGCACAGACACACACAAGCAGATGCGCGCACACACACACACACACACACACACACACACACACACACACACACACACACACACACACACACACACACACACACACACACAGACACACACACACAGACACACACACACACACACACACACACACACACACACACACACACAGAGGATGGCAGTCAATATCAGAGTCTCATCTAAATCTAACTAAAATAAGTAAACAGTAAAGCCGGTGACCCTGGGGCTACAGAGCGCCCCTGGGGCTACAGAGCGCCCCTGGGGCTACAGAGCGCCCCTGGGGCTACAGAGCGCCCCGGCAGCCTACCTCTCCTCCAGGAGGACGAGTCCAGCGACGCCGTCTTCCTCAGCTTCTTGCGGGCGTTGAGCAGCTGGCTGCTGTCGAAGAAGCGCGGCGAGAAGGGCGACAGGGCCAGGGGGAGGGACTCGCAGCCCGCCCCGCGCTGGGGGCCCCCGGCCTCCTCGGGCCCCGCCTCGCCCCGCAGGTCCTCCAGAGAGGGAGGGGGCGGCGGGGGCGGGGGCGGCGGCGGCGGCGGGGGCGGGGCGGCGGCGGCGGCGGCGGCCGAGCAGGAGAACGGCGGGAGGGAGGAGAGGCTCCCGGGCGCAGACCACCCCGGGGGCGGGGACGCGGCGGCGCCCCGGGGCCCGCGGGCGTGGGGCGGCGCGGCGGGGCGGGCCCCGGGGCCCGGGTCCAGGCCCGGGTCCGTCTGGACGCCGGCCGCCGGGGCGCAGAGGGCGGAGGGGGGCGGGGCCGCTCTCCTGCGGGGGCGGGGCGGGGCCAGGCGCAGCCGGCTGGACTTCAGGGTCACGTGGCCCGGGAACCGCTGGACGGGAGGAGAACAGACCAGTGAGACCAGTGGGACCAGTGGGACCAGTGAGACCAGTGAGACCAGTGGGACCAGTGAGACCAGTGGGACCAGTGGGACCAGTGAGACCAGTGAGACCAGTGAGACCAGTGGGACCAGTGAGACCAGTGAGACCAGTGGGACCAGTGGGACCAGTGAGACCAGTGGGACCAGTGGGACCAGTGGGACCAGTGGGACCAGTGAGACCAGTGGGACCAGTGGGACCAGTGAGACCAGTGGGACCAGTGAGACCAGTGGGACCAGTGGGACCAGTGAGACCAGTGGGACCAGTGGGACCAGTGGTCGTTCAGGGGCGTCCCGGCGGTCCGCACCGCCGGGACGCGTCGCGCTGCAGCACGTTGTGGTCGTGTTTTGAAAGCAGCAGATCAACAAACAGTCGTATAGGCTACCATCACGTTATACCAGTGGTTCTATGTCTACATATACGGCCCTGATGCCCGTGATCCTCTGTTTGTGCTTACAATGACAGTCACTTCAATTCATAGTCCACACTTGGCGGTTTGACCGTTTTGGGTTTTTGGTTCTGCTGTAACCCAGTAGGACTGCTGGACCAGAGGTTCTATAACCCAGTAGGACTGCTGGACCAGAGGTTCTATAACACAGTAGGACTGCTGGACCAGAGGTTCTATAACCCAGTAGGACTGCTGGACCAGAGGTTCTATAACCCAGTAGGACTGCTGGACCAGAGGTTCTATAACACAGTAGGACTGCTGGACCAGAGGTTCTGCTGTAACACAGTAGGACTGCTGGACCAGAGGTTCTGCTGTAACCCAGTAGGACTGCTGGACCAGAGGTTCTGCTGTAACACAGTAGGACTGCTGGACCAGAGGTTCTGCTGTAACCCAGTAGGACTGCTGGACCAGAGGTTCTATAACCAGTAGGACTGCTGGACCAGAGGTTCTATAACACAGTAGGACTGCTGGACCAGAGGTTCTGCTGTAACACAGTAGGACTGCTGGACCAGAGGTTCTATAACCAGTAGGACTGCTGGACCAGAGGTTCTATAACCCAGTAGGACTGCTGGACCAGAGGTTCTATAACCCAGTAGGACTGCTGGACCAGAGGTTCTATAACACAGTAGGACTGCTGGACCAGAGGTTCTATAACACAGTAGGACTGCTGGACCAGAGGTTCTATAACCCAGTAGGACTGCTGGACCAGAGGTTCTGCTGTAACACAGTAGGACTGCTGGACCAGAGGTTCTATAACACAGTAGGACTGCTGGACCAGAGGTTCTGCTGTAACACAGTAGGACTGCTGGACCAGAGGTTCTATAACACAGTAGGACTGCTGGGTCCTGGTCTCAGTCTTAACTGAATGAGTCGGGGGTGGGGGAGGAGGGGGAGGAGAGGCAGCAGGGGGTGGGGGAGGAGGGGGAGGAGAGGCAGCAGGGGGTGGGGGCGAGGGGCAGCAGGCGGTGGGGGCGAGGGGCAGCAGGCGGTGGGGGCGAGGGGCAGCAGGCGGTGGGGGCGAGGGGCAGCAGGCGGTGGGGGCGAGGGGCAGCAGGCGGTGGGGGCGAGGGGCAGAGGGCACCAGACCTGGCTGTGGCTGCGTAGTCCCAGTAGAGTGGTCTGTCTCTCCTGGCCCACTCTGGCACTCCTCCTCTCCTCTTCATCCTCGGCTCTCTGGGGGATGACGAGGAAGACATGTTATGAAGGAGGTTAACCCCAGGACCATATGCTTCAGGAATAAAGCCCAGAGCATAAAGCCCAAATCATGAATTAGACTGAATGATCTGTGTGTCATGTAAAATAAAAAAGTAGTCATGTAGTTTTAGTTGTGTAGCATCTTATCCTAGCTATCTTTGTTATCTTTGTCTTTGGTATACACGGAATGGGTTAACCTAGCGATTGTAGGTTCTTGGCACTTGGTTCTATGAACATCCTTACTGTACCCACAGAGATATATTGTTTCACCTTCTTCTTACAAATGTACCTATTGTTAGTCGCTTTGGATAAAGCGTCTCTAAATGCCCTGAATGTAACAACATGGACTCAGGTGTTGGATGGAGGAATACAGTGTGGTGGTAAAGCATGCAATGATAGTGATGATAGTGATGATGGTGATGACAGTGATGACAGTGATCATAGTTATGATGGTGATGACAGTGATGGTAGTGATGAGAGATGATAGTGATGACAGTGATGCTAGTGATGACAGTGATGCTAGTGATGGTAATGATGACAGTGATGCTAGTGATGACAGTGATGCTAGTGATGGTAATGATGACAGTGATGATAGAGATGACAGTGATGGTAGTGATGATAGAGATGACAGTGATGGTAGTGATGGTGATGATAGTGATGGTAGAGATGACAGTGATGGTAATGATGACAGTGATGATAGTGATGATAGTGATGATGGTGATGACAGTGATGATAGTGATGATAGTGATGATGGTGATGATAGTGATGATGGTGATGATGGTGATGATAGTGATGGTAGTGATGATAGTGATGATGGTGATGACAGTGATGATAGTGATGATAGTGATGATGGTGATGACAGTGATGATAGTGATGATAGTGATGATAGTGATGATGGTGATGGTAGTGATGGTAATGATGACAGTGACGGTAGTGATGGTAATGATGACAGTGATGATGGTGATGGTAGTGATGGTAGTGTACCTGATGCAGTGCCTGGATGGAGTCGCAGTCCGCCTGACAGCCCTGGCGCTGCTGCAGCTTCTGGTTGTGGTTAACGATGCAGATCTCCTGAAACGACACCACCAAGAGGACTTCACATTGAGGGGATTCTGCTGACGCTTTTATCCAAAGAGACTTAAGGGCTGATTATGGTCTCACGTTCACGCAGCGCAAGGGGGTGACGGACCCCTCACGTCCTTGCGGACCCTCCTGGCGTCCACCGCGAGGGCCTGACGGGCGCCTCCCAAAAATCGTAACCTTCCGTCGCGGCGACGCGGCCGCGAGGGGCTGTGATTGGTCCGCTCACTAAAACCCGACGCGGAACCATAAAGGTTCAGGACCGCGTCGAAGCGTCTGCGGGGTCGTTGCGTTGCGTGAACGTGGGACCAGAATCAGCCCTTAACAGCCAATCATCCACACAGTCACACACCGACGGCGGAGTCAGCCCCGCAGGGCGGCAGCCAGCGGGTCAGGAGCAGTCAGGGTCAGGGACACCTCCACACTCGGAGCCGGGGATCGGACCAGCAACCTTCCGGTTACCAGCCGACCCGCTCCACCTCCTGAGCCACTGCCGCCCCAGACGAGACAATTACACATCCAGTCTACCGATGATATACAGGCGGCCCTGCACACTGACTGAGACCGCTGCACATCCACTAGACGGGTGACAGCTTCACCTTCTACTGTTAAGATTCACCATAAACATCTAATGTTGGCGCAAAACATCCCAGTGCCCAGCAGAACCAGTGCGTGCCGTCCCAGTGCACCAGCAGAACCAGTGCGTGCCGTCCCAGTGCACCAGCAGAACCAGTGCGTGCCGTCCCAGTGCACCAGCAGAACCAGTGCGTGCCTACCTTCTTGTTCTTGAGGTAGGCTCTCTTGGAGGTGATGCGCCCCCGGCGGGCCTCCAGCTGCCGGGTCTTGTTCTGCAGGACCCCCAGCTGCTCCTCCGTCAGCGGGCTGGGGGGGACCCCGCCCTCCTCCACCCCCTGCATGGCGTCGGGGCTCTCGTAGGCGTCGTAGTACACCACCTCGTCCTGGCGCTCTGCGGGCGGGAGACAGAGACGTTAGGGCCCAGAACACACAGCTGGCTCTCCACAGCCACCACTGCTTTAGGCTTAGAGGACAATTCCGGTATTTAGCCCTCCTGTTGATTCTCCGCATCAACAGGAGGGCTAGAACCGGGAGAAAAGACTACAACCAAACGTAAACAGCCCCCATTTCCATTTCAAAGGGATTGACAAAAAAAAAACACAACAGAAACTGTATTTGGCTACGATACTTGATTGGAACATCAACAAAAACCCACTAACCACTAGGTGAGTTGCACATTTCTGAAAACAAACGTTTAGGGTTGTTTTAAGGACAGGTTTGTGAATGCCCGTAGCCAGCCATTGTGAAGCAGGCAGGGGCGATTCTAAATACCCGAGACAGGACCAATGGACTCTATTTCATCCTAGACACACCAGAAGGGGGCTCAATGTGCTAAATACCGGAATTGTCCTTTAATATTTGCATTTGGGGGTACTACTAGAATAGGGTCACATGCCTGTATGTTAATAAGACTCCTTATTATTCTCACACTGTTCATTTCTGCAAAACCAATTTGATTTATCATGTCGCTTTAAGGCCCCCCTCCCGAGCAGCCCAGTCTGCTGTGATTGGTCAGCACGCCCACTCTGTTGTGATTGGTCGAACGCTTTGTGTGTGCGTCTGCAGATTCCCAACCCGGAGAAGTTGTAAACATTGCTGGTAGCCGGGAGGCGGGACTTCTGCACTTCAGCCCCGCCCACTCCACAGTCTGACGTCACGCTGTACGGACGGAAAGTTTAAGTGAAAAAACGTCTGTTTGACGCCCTTAATGAGGGCCGTTCTCGGTGGGCGCCAATACTCCCCCTGCCAGTACCGGCTTATTGAAGTTATTTATTCCACTTATAGCACGGTTACCAACGCTCATTAGAGGAGTTAAGTTATGTTTGCGTGCCTGCGTGTGTCCATGTGTGTGCCCCCATGGGTGTATGTGCATGCATGCGTGCACGTGTGTGTGTATGTGTGCCTGCGTGTGCCTGCGTGTGTGTGTGTGTGTGTGTGTGTGTGTGTGTGTGTGTGTGTGTGTGTGTGTGTGTGTGTGTGTGTGTGTGTGTGTGTGTGTGTGTGTGTGTGTGTGTTTCCAGCAGCAGTACCATGCCGTGTGCGTGTGCGTGCGTGCGTGCGTGCATGTGCGTGTGCGTGCGTGCGTGCGTGGCCCACCTGTCATCTCCCTGCGGAGGCCCCCCAGCTGAGCGGTGAGCAGCAGCTCCTCACAGCGCAGCACCTCGGTCTGCACGTCGTACAGCTGCAGCTGCAGCTGGTAGTAGAGCGCCTCCAGCTGGTCCAGCCGCAGCAGGGCGTCCGCCCCGGCCTGCAGGCTCCGCATCTGGAGACAGGGCCGCGCGCCAGAGGGTCAGAGGCACCGCACACCGGAGACGCCTCGTGTGCACGCGTGTGTGTGTGTGTGTGTGTGTGTGTGTGTGTGTGTGTGTGTGTGTGTGCTGACACCTAGTAGTAGTAGTGGGTGGAGATGTTATCTCTGTGATTTTTCAGTCGCAACAAAGCAAAGCGACACAAACGTAGTAATATTAACAAATGATAATCACATACAAAAGAACACAATACATATTTATACACTAAATACTGCCGGGACCAAAGGGGCTGAAGGGGCATCAGCCCGGTGTATTATGGGATGTAATACCTCCTCCTTCAGGCCGTGCTTCCTCTGCTCCAGGCAGACCTCCTTGGCCCTCATCAGCTGCAGCGTCTCCTTGGAGACGGAGTACTGGAGCTGCTCCATGCGGCCGGCGGCGGCGGCCCACGCCGCCTTGCCGAACTTCTTCTGGTCGGCGCGCATCCGCTCGTACATGGCTGGAACCACAAGGGCAGCGCCGCCGTCAAGAGGGCCCGTCACAGTCCCCACGGTCAACGCAACGACCCCGCAGGCGCTCCGACGCCGCCCTCAACCGTTATGGTTTCTTTTTGGGAGGCGCCCGTCAGGCCCTCGCGGTGGACGACAGGAGGGTCCGCAAGGACGTGAGGGGGCCGTCACCCCCCCTGCGCTGCGTGGACGTGGGGCCGTCATCAGCCCCACGCGGTCAGACCTTTACAGACGCCAGGACGTGACGGCGCGCTGGTGTCACCACCACTGGAACACTTCACACCCACGCTTTAGACTCCACTACACCTCGTTACTCACAATTACTCATTACCACGGTTTTAGTTTCTCTGCTTAATATTACTTACTTTATTTCTTTTTTATTATTATGATCCATCATTGGGATCTATTGACGCTGCTACTATTGTTACTTATCTTTATCTTGTATTGTTGCTGCTGTTGAGGAACCAAGCCTGTGCATTTTATTCTTTACAATAAGATGTAATAAAAGTGATTCTGATTCTGATACAGAATACAGGAATTACAGATTACAGATACAGGAATACACATTCTGGTACTGCTGTGGAAAAACGTATCCTGACAATACTATCACAACTGATGAAACTTTTACTTTAATACTAATTGAATATGTTTTGTTTCTATTCTCCTTCCACCTTGAGAACTCCATTTGAAAGCTGTTGTTTTGCGTCCGTGACCCCCTGTGAGCAGCATGTGTTTGCACCATTAACCAGGCTGCAGAGCGTGAGAAGCCCTTTGGTTTCACCTCGTGCTCCCTCCCCTCACACCTCCACAGTTCAGACCGTGAGAACCTTGTCGGGCTGCTTTTCTTAGTTTGCTTTGATGTCTGTGCCTACACTTGTGAGAGACGCTGTGTGTCTCCTCATGACAACGCTCCGTTCAAACTGATCCTGAACACGTGCAGCCAGAACAGATGTCCACCGCTGGAGTTACAGGAGGAAAGCGCTCCTACATGGAGGACCACCGTCTCAGACGCTTGAGCCCCTCTTGTTCTGATCAGATAAAGACCGACTGGGAGTTCTTCCTCCCCAGAGCTACGCACTGGGAGTTGGCCAAGGAACGCTCCATAGGTTTTAAAAAGCCACAAGATGAAAACAATTACATACAATAAAAAGAAGGGTGTTCATCAGAATTGTAATAGCTTATTTCATTGTGCTGGTAGCTGCCATTAGAGATCGACATTTGAAGACATTTAAATATTCTAATATTATATTAAAGATATCGGGGTATATTGGGGTCAGTGATCTGTGATCGGGCGTCACTAAACGAATGGATCTGTGTTTCCATGGCCTGCCTCGCATTCCGCGTGACGAGCATATAGTGCAACGGAACAACGACAAAAATATATCATGTGTCAAGACGGAAATATGTCGACAACATTTCCGGTTAACATAAGACTTTAGCCCACCTACTGCATCACTCATTCCTGTCAAAATAATAATAACTCTCTCTCTCCACTGGCACAGAGGCAGGCATGTGTCATGTATCATATTGTATACATGTGCAGTCCCTGACTGTCCCTGACTAAATGTTTCCACACTTGGCTTCTCCAGGTGGCCGTGTGTTGTGCGTGACGTCCTACAGGTGTGCGGGCAGTCCTACGGTTGTGGTCCTACGGTTGTGGCCCTACGGTTGTGGTCCTACGGTTGTGGTCCTACGGTTGTGGTCCTACGGTTGTGGTCCTACGGTTGTGGCCCTACGGTTGTGGTCCTACGGTTGTGGTCCTACGGTTGATACCCCTGCGTGACGCGGAGAGGCACAGACATGCATTTAATGTCCACCGATTGCAATAGTGGTTTTTAATTATTTCTGCTTTCTAAATATTTGATAAACATGTGCCTACCTTCTTAGGCGCACGTTGACAAAAATGAACAATATGTATTTTTATAAAAGATCTGCTACAGCTACATTGGCATGTCCACGTCATTAGGAATAACCCCACGTATGACTTTATTCACCATCATTTGAACGGGCGTGGCCCCCCCTAGTTGCGGTGGTTTAAGGACTCCACTGGCTCGATGCCAGGGCTTACGTCGGTTTGGCGTGTCCCGCTCTGGAGATTAGGGTCTGAACAGGAGAAGACCGTAGTGGGGATCTCCACGCTGTGGTTACAGCGTGTACAGCGTGAGGCCAGGGGGCCTTCTTTCTGAACAACGTACAACAGATTGCTATCTGGGCCGTCGGCGCGGTAACATGCCCAGAACACGGTGAACGAGCTAACATGCTAAGAGGAACAGCCCTGAGCCCTGAGTCAACCATCACAGGCCGGACACGCCCAGCACGGCATCAAGAGAAAAGAGTTCCCCAGGAATCACACTCACAACCACCCCCGCCCAGCCCAGAGCCTGCCTTTTTAGGGTTAATAAGTACATCTGGGGGTACTACTAGAATAGGGCTGTTAGAAACACCTCTTATTATTCTCACACTGTTCACTCTGCTCAATGTCAGCGTCGTTCAAAAGCGTTCTGATTCTATCGTGTCGCTTTAAGGCCCCCCTCCCGAGTAGCCTAGTCTGCTGTGATTGGTCAGCACGCCCACTCTGTTGCGATTGGTCGAACGCTTTGCGCGTGTGTCTGCAAATTCACACCCCGGAGAAGTTGTAAACATTGCAGGTAGCCGGGAGGCGGGACTTCTGCACTTCAGCCCCGCCCACTGCAAGGAGCTGTTTGACGCCCTTATTGAGGGGCGTTCTCGGTGGGCGCCAATACTCCCCCTGGCTCACACTTAGATTTCTCTGTCTCAGCAGACGTAAAACATGTACACACATACGTCATATAACAGTCTAAAGCAAAGGGAACAGTCCAACATGACCTCCCCCTTTAAAGGTCCCCTGACGCGCCCCCAGGTGTGGTGTGGTTAGCCGGTACGAGCCGTTGTGGAAATCTGCCCCTTATGACATCACAGGTGGGCGTGTCCACCTAGATGTGCGCTGGATAGATCAGTCCACCAGCCGACCCGGTGGACCGTAGCAGACGGTGCTCATCTATCCGTCACACATCTAGGTGGACACGCCCACCTGTGATGTCACAAGGGGCCGATTTCCAAAAACG
>NC_140292.1:13295721-13350769 GCF_964030765.1 Micromesistius poutassou | reverse complement strand
ATCAGAAATCATTTTTGTTTTTAGTTCCACTTACTTTACATTCAATTACACTTGCAGTACGTGACAGCCTGATTACAATTCCCAAATCTGTAGCACTACTTCAATTTAACTACACTTGTAGTAACTGTTGGTTTACAATTGTACAAATTAACTGCCTGTTTACAATTCCCAAATCGGTGGTATTCAAGTGTCATATTCAACCCACACTGAGTGAGTCAATAAAACATTTAATAAAAAGTATTTTCTAATTAAATACATTTGGTATGAATAATTATGATTCCATTAATCATTCAATCATTCCATTTGATAATCTCATTTAACTTCAATTGGAGTGGATTTAAAATAGAATTTTAAAAGTGTGATTAATTGCGAGTTAACTCACCAATACTATGCGATTAAAACTTTTAATCGTTGCCCAGCCCTAAATAGTACATTATCCTGAAACAGTGGGAGGGCCCAGATTGTATGTCTTGTCTTTAGTCTTTGGTTCCCATTTCAAACACCAAACAGACCACTTCATGTACTTCAAGACCAAAGATGACCATAACCAACTATTCTGGTGAAATAATGACGAATATTTAGGAAAACACCTCATCTGCAATTGCCAACAGAGTGTGTCCTGGTAGGCCATGACATGGTCATGGAACTGCATCATAAGATCTATGTTGTTCATACAAGGTTAACGGTTGATATTGCTGAATAATGCAGATTACTACACGTCTATGGGTGTGGGTGTGTAGCCATTCTTGTGTTTACTTATTCATGATGGCAAAGGGTGCTAAACAAAGATTCCTTTCAACGTTTAGTGAATACATGCAAGCCCAGCGATCGAATGCATAAAATGCAAGTCAATGGAGTTTTCTGTAGTCAAGTGACATCATAAAAGGCACACTTTTGATCATAAACAATGGGGACCCAACTGCACCAGACTACTGCCTAATGTCCAGCCATCGATACAGGTCCGGCATTGTTACAGGGTAATGAAACCAGCCATTGTTCACACAAGACAAAAGTGATGCTTGGACTCAGTGACGGTAGGCCGAGCGCACACGGGACCAAACGTGTCCTTCAGTTGTTCCTCGTGACCCTGAAACCCGATGCTCCGTCCATAAGCGCTGGAAAAACGTCCTCCTCAGCTCTAAATATGAAGAAAGAGTCTTTCTATCGACCCTGGGCTAGCTCTCCGTAGCGCTGAGGGGAGCCGGGTGCACACTGGGTAATTCAGCCTAAAACACTACTCTTACTGTTTACCTTGGTCCCGGGTCTCCATGGTGACCACAGGCCAACCTTGCTCTCAGTTCTCGAGCCGTGCAGCTGCTCATTGGCTGACTGACCAACCCCCCCCCCCCCCCCCCTCGCCCTTAGCTAAATATTCAGACACACACCTGGGCATGTGCTATGCAAAACGACACAAAAATAAACTTGGAATAAAATTTAACTTGACTTAATGGGATATCCTATTCAAACGAGGTGCCACTCTCTGGCAGTACGCAAACTCCCTGCCCTGCTGAACTAGTAGAGGGTGCATTAGAAAATTACCACCCACCATAGAAAGATATACGTTGATTTACAGAGTCTTATCTTAAGCCTGTGTGGTCTACTTGTACGTCCACATTATTAGTGGTTTGTTCATCTCCATAGACTCACCACTTTCCACACGCGGATGACCTCCTAACCATGCTATATAAAGTGTAAAAATAGTCAGTATTTCATTGGGCTGGCAAGGAAACCGCTAGCATGAAGCCTAGAGAAGGGATTCCCAAAACGAGCCCTAACACTGTGGTTAACAAGCACCCTGGGGACGTTTGGCCAATGATCATGTAACTCTGCTTGAACACAAACGAGTATATTCTATGTGTGAACGTTCTACTGTATTGTGTCCACTACTCTACTAAAAGTATACAGATTGCCTCTTAGATGTGTGGGCAGCTGAATCACAACAACAACAAAGGATTAGTGAGTTGCTTTCATAAAAGGGTACCACTCCATCACCTTTTTGGCCAACGAACAAAATGACATTGTTCCTTTGCAGACCTCTAGAGAAAATTAACAAACATGAAATGAACAAACATGGACATCCTGTGGAGAACATGGAAACATGTCTCAAGTGAAATTATTAAACATATGGATGGAGGTCAAAGGTGCTGGCATCAAACCCTGATGTCCTATCTATTCTGCACTGCAAGAAAAGTGTCTGTGTGCTGAAGGACTACATAGTGACCGTCTTTCCCTAGACTTCTCCAAGCCTGATTGGACTGACATGCTGCTCTGTGTTGTGTCAAGTGGGTTGGCAGTAAATGAGTACCCTCCCACCGCAACCCCACCACAGACCTCTCATTAGACCATGTTAAAGAGCGCTCCACACAGACAACAGACTAAATGTCTGTCTCCGCCTTCTCCACAAGTATGAAAACAACTTGTAGGAGACGTTGGACTGGACCAACTGGTAGGCTGGAGTGGGTCTGTCCATCGTAGAGCTGGGCAGACAGACACTACCCCTTGTGATGTCACCAGTGGAAGATAGTGAAGAGGATTCTTCTCTGTTCAATCATGTGTTTAATTATGAAGATTCTGATGAATATTGCCATAATCATTGTGATTATTTTTGTTCCCGGTTTATGAGACTTGTGGCATTTTTTACGTGGGGATATTTGTGAGCGGCTGTAGCCTAGATCAGATACAATAGACCAGTGGTAAATGCCACTCCTTTGGGTTTTCTTAACTATGAACAATGCTACTAAATATAATCACGTGTCCTCAGGCCCTCATGACGACTACGTTTGGGTGTCATTTTCCCAAACAGAGGTGATGTCACACTGATATAAAAAAACAAACCACAGTTCTTACTGGCTGTTTGGGCTGCTCAGTGAGCACCACAGACTTCTTTCTGGCAACCTGCGGGGGAGCAGCGATGACATCACACCGCTCCGCCACCAGCGGACACACCAGGAGTGTTGTGCGGTGTTTTGACACCGCCCCGGCACACAGAGACACCCAACTGTAGAGCACCGGCCCGCGTTGGCCCACATCAACTCAGCATGTTTGCCGACCAAAAGCATAATCCTACGACAACCAGCCACCACGGGTACGGCTTATTGGCCAGATGTTGGCGCTGGCCGGGGCAGAGTGAAAGCCCCCTGAACATTAACACGTTGCCCTCAGCAGAGCACAAAGGCAGCATTGGCCAGAGTCATCGGTACAGCCTGGACCTCGCCACAGTGGGCATTGTAGTCTCTGTGTGTAATTATTCCCTTATGCTGTGAGTCATGTTATACATCCAGGAGGATTAGCATGAATTCCTGTACTTTTGGATCCTGTAATAGCTGATATCTGGGGGGTGGACTCCATTTGTTTCTAACCAACTAAGGAAAGATGAGATCACGCCAACATGGCCTGTGTAGGGGATCAAAGGCATTTCATTGTGGAAAGGGTTTAAACTTTAACCTGATAAAAGTGATTAAAAAAACAAGATAATAGTTTAGCTATAAAATGCGTTAAAAGTATGTATGGTAGGAGAGTATGTGAGACTATTGTAGGCAGTTACTCAAGTGCATAACTAATTAATGTGTTGCCATGGTGACGACAGAGACAACACCGCGGGCTGAGAGTCCGGCCGGGCCAGTGACCTTGTGTACCGGGGCCGGGCTCCGACCACCGGGCCCGGGCTCCGACCACCGGGCCCGGGCTCCGACCACCGGGCCCGGACCGACCACACTTCAGACCCGGAGCTGGACAGCAACCAGACCCAGACCAACGCTGGAGAAACCCAGAAGCAGCACAACACGGGGCCGTGGCTCTGCTGTACACGACACTGTTTCACACGATACGCACTGGAACCAAAGTCTGTTCACTTTGGCTTCGAATAAATCAGAGGTTTAACGATTTAGCATTTAGGTGGCCCGAACTATGACTTTGCAACACACACACCTTCTGTATAAACGTGCTAATGTCCATCTTATACTCGTGTGCAACAAGAGTAATAACAAAAGCTGTTGACACACAATGAGTCGATAGGAGAGCAATACGGCCCTAGGCCTACTTTGTTTTAATGCAAACGAGATAAGCGGATCTTTAAATATTACAACGCTTACTCATATATTGGTGTAAAATGTGCCCTTGACAAAACACAGCCTTTTAGTGTCCAACTCTGAAGGGACAACAACACAATGGACGTGGCATTTTTTCTATTGTTTAAAAGAAAAAAAAAATCCCCGGTTTACATTTGTCTGTGCTTTCCATCCGTGCTTAAACACTAGGTGGTTGTCATTGTAACTGACAGCTGAAAAGTTACTTCAGCAACTCTCTGGACATTTTTGTTCCACTGGTGTAATCCCGCCTCCAATTGTTCTGAACCTCCACTGAGTCGGTCCTCGGCCAGCTCAGATCATATTACAAGCCTGTGAACCTCCAGCAACAGATGGCAGCTCTCGGGCTTAGGGAAACAAAGAGAAAGGTTGGGGAAAGAGGAGACCACGAGGACGGATTGTCTGACATGACATGACATGGACTCTGGTCCAGTCAGTCGACGGGCAGCATGCCCCCTACACGATGTTCTCAACGACTGACAACATGGATCAGTTCAGAGCCTGCACAACTGCAGAGCTACCGGCCAGTGGCCACGTGAACCTTTCAAGAACATTGCCATGATCACGGTCACAATATGAAGTTGATAACCTGGGCTACAAATAATCTGTTGTACCTCTTGGAGACGCGTTTTGGCCCTCTCCAGCGCGTCTTCGTAGCCCTTCTGTCTCAGCTCGCTCAGGTTCTCATAGTATTCCTCCGTGTCGTCACTTTCGGAGAACAGCACCTGCGAGAGAATGAGCCACCCGCAGGTGTCCAGGGCATGGCCCAGGTACACCTGCACCTGGTAGCACAGCGCGTCCGTCTCCCGCTGCGACACCTCGGGCGACCCGAAGATCACCGTCCACATGCCGGCCTGCTCCTCGGGGAAGGCGGGCAGACAGGGCTCCAGGTCCGAGTTGACCGCACAGAGCTGGAGGTGTGCTGCCCGCATGTCCTGGAAAGAGTACAGGCCGGCCCAGCTGTACTCCTCACGGCCCCCGCTGTCCTTCCCCTCTGCGTCGCAGTGATCTGGGGAGGCAAGTCCCCCGGGGGGGAAGTCCTCTGGCTCCAGGACCTCGATGTCCATCACTTTTGGGGACACGACGTCCCACGACCCCAGGGCTTTACGCGCAGTCTCCGGGGGCCTCGGAGGACCGAGAGGAAACGATTTCCTCCCTCCATCTTTGCTCTTGGTGCTGGAGTTCGCTCCGACTCTAACTTCTGACCCGTCGTTCCTGTTCGAGGGACTCGCGTTGGGGGCATTGGGCAGAGGGGACGTGGAGTAGTAGTCGAAGGAAGGGTCCCGGTCGGCCGTCCGTCTCTGGACGGTCCTGTCGTGGCAGGTGATGGCGAACTTCCCCTCCACCTCGTTCCACGCCACGATGAACACCAACTTATGGCGCTCGGTCTCCTCGAAGAGGTTCGGCCGGACGGACACCCATCCCGACTCTAGAGACTCCTCCATCGTGAACGACATCTCAGAGTGACACGTCGATGCGTTAAATCAGCCCGAAGGATGAAAACAATCCCTGCGACGTCGACGGGTTTTAAAGAGGCTCTGGTCAGCTTAACGCGAGCTACAGGCAAATCAGCCCCCAGCAAGTTGGAAACGAGCGATCCACTAGGCTGAAGTGGGTCCACAACAAAGGCCACCCTGCTCCGTTGACACGTTCACATCGAAGTCGAAAATGTCCCCAAAAAAAGCGATCCTGGCGTCCGTCTTTGGCCACTGCTCGTTCTCGTCACACGCACATGGCGTTTAAACGGCCAGACACCTCTCCCGAGCTTCAGAGAAGGAGAATAAAGTCGACGTGGTCGAATATCTGGGGCTTCTGTCGCTCAGCATGCCACCTGCTCCGCTCACCTGCCGCGTCTAACGCTAAAGTCTGCGCCTCTCTTTGTGTGTCAGACGGGCTGCGGACGGGCTCTGCGTCACGTGGGCGCTTCTGTTTACAAGCAGCAAAGGGGCGTTCCTGGGGGCGGCCCCTCCCATCAGGGGCGGGGCTAGCAGTCGCTACCAGAGTATACATTGTAACAAAGATATTTAAACAGTAACAAAACAATATACGGCCTAACCCTATTGGTTGATTATTGCTATTTGTATATCACATCCTATGGGGTGTTGTTTTTCTGTATTATCACACATCCTCGCCATGTTTATTCCCACGTAAACATCGGCACGTGGGGCAAAGCTCTGACGTAGGCACGCAGTAACGTGTTGACGTAATTTTCCACACAGAGCTTGTTGTTTTCAGCGGTGGACTGCAGCACGTGTCACCCACTGTACTGTTTGGAACTGTGTTGTTTTTTTTACATCCATGATGTATCACCAAAATTACATATCCAATCAATTTAACATCGATATCGTTATCTTACGTTCCACAAATGGCAGCGAATAGATTAGCACCAACTGGTTAGATGTGGTTACACACAAAAACAATAGATGTATTGTCGAAATATTGTCTTACATCAGAGCATGGCTGACATGGATTTAAAAATGTAAAACGTGTTTGAACCCCAACACTGCCCTCTGTCGACAGTTTATGATTATTAACAGCTGTGTATGCCCAATGATACTGTAATAATAATATAATAACTGTTACAGGAGCATAAACATTGAATGGACAGTATTTTAGGTGTGCGTGTGCCAGGAACGTATAGCCTAATTTATAGCCTACTTTGACTAAGGAAATGAAAAATGCAATTGGATTGAATGTAAAGCTTATCTCAGCGACACAACTGTCATCGTTTCTATCCCTAATAAATACAAAAGAACATGCTGTTTAAGATTGTATTATTTGTTAGACAGTTAGACATTGTTTCACCTCGTGCTGTTTTCCCCTCCCTGTCTCTGACCGCCACTGTTAGCTGAAGAAACCTTCCCCCTGTCCTCATTCCCCTCCCTGCCAGATCCCTTTCTCTGTCCCCCACGTTTAACTGATTACACCCAGCTCCCTGCCAGAGACTGGCCTCTCAAACCTCCAGTACACTTGAGATGATCAAACTATTTATGTCTGTGGCTTCATCCTGTTCTTCTCTCCCTCTCCCCCCGGCCAGACTTTTGGCAGGGAGTGGTTGGTGTAAACATCAAATGGTCCTGTTGTCTTACAGCCCAACAGCACGTCGCTGTCCCCCACTGACCCCCGCTTTCAGCTGATTAACTCATTTCCCGTCTTACCCAGGTGTCACACCGAGCCAAAGCCGCCTAGAGAGGGCGTAGGCGGCTTGTGAGTGGCTCGTAGAATATGCAGAGGAGTTGTGTAACCACGGAAGGACTCTGGCGGTTGTTTTTGGGTAGCTCGCGTGAGCTCAGGAATAAAGTATTGAACCAAGTATCGACTCAGTGCACTGCAGTCTTTTTGAAAGAAAATGACTTGGAAACTTCTTCAATGCTCATTATTATAAGCATATTTTTGAAAATCTTTATTGATCAGGCCATCGTTCACGGAGGCCTGCTGAACCGTTGAATCCGAACACAGCCAGCGGTCGTATGCCATGCACTACACGGTCTTGGTGAAGCAGTGTAACGGCCACGTAAACCTTAGCACAAAGCACGCCCACACAGGCAGATCTAAAGAGACAGCCCCGAGGTGCCGCCTCCTCCCCCCCCCCGCCACTTCCTGAGACAGCCTGCTCACTGATTGGTCGAAGACTTCTCAAACAGGACCTCCAGCTCGTCCTGAGTGGTGGACTCCTTCTTCTGCATGAGCTGGGCGTGGCCCTTGGTGACGCCCCATCCGGCGGGGCAGGACATGGAGGGGCAGTAGGGGCGGCCCGACGCCGGCGGGAGCGTCTCCCAGTAGTCCCGCCGAGCCCTGACGGGGAGGAAGTGAACAGGTACACACTGTAAGTGCAGCAGAGGCCAGAGGTTCGACCGCTGGCGGGTCTCCAACCTGCCACCTCTATTTCCTCTTTGAGGTCAACACTTAAAGGTCCCGTGACGTGCCACCAGGTGTGAGTGTGATTAGCCGTTACGAGCCGTTTTGGAAATCTGCCCCTTATGACATCACAGGTGGGCGTGTCCACCTAGATGTGTGACGGATAGACGAGCACCGTCTGCTACGGTCCACCGGGTCGGCCGGTGGACTGATCTATCCCAGCACACGTCTAGGTGGACACGCCCACCTGTGATGTCATAAGGGGCAGATTTCCAAAAACGGCTCGTAACGGCTAACACCTGGTGGGCACGTCACGGGACCTTTAACAACCCTTCTAAAAAAGTCCCATAAAGACGAGAACGTCGACGGGCGTCTGAGGGGCGTCCTGCAGCAGGCGGTGCGTACCTGGCCCGGACCCAGGGCTTGGTGTGCATCCCCAGGCCGCCGCCCCAGGGGCCGTGCTTCTCGGAGGCGGCCGGTAAGGTCCCCCGCTCCGCCGCCAGCTCCTCGGCCAGGGCCCGCGTGTGGTAGGGCTGGAAGCCACAGCAGCCTCCGATGTAGCGGATGCCGGCGTCGTAGGCGGCGCGGGCGTACCTCTGCATGTCCCAGCGGGTCAGCACCCGGGGCTCCAGGGCTGAGAGGAACCAGGGGAGCAGGGTCACGGCCCAGAGCTGACCCACCAGCAGGACCGCACGCCAGAATATACAACAACCAGGACTAGGGGGGGGGGTACCAGCGTACCTAACGCTATGATAAGATATGCGATACCCATAGTATCGCGATACAGCCATTCTGCGATAATCAATATATTGTTAGACAATCCTATAACGATACATCACGATATATGTCTAACGACGAATACAAAATGACTGTGAAAAGGTTTCTCAGGTACTCGTCTTTGGTAAGTCGACTTCCGTTAAAGTTTCCTTCGTTCATGTGTTGAGCGCCACCTCGAGGAGCAGGGAAATCAGTTTAGAGCGCCTTATTTTATTCATTAAAATATACTGTAGATATTTGGGGCGATATTTCCTGTCTAACTCTTCAGGAATAAAGCATAAAAATGCAACAGAAATATATATCATATCGATATTTGGCGCCAGTGTATCGATTCTCATACCACACGAAGAAGGGCGACGATATATCGCCGTAGCGATATTTTGTCCCGCCCCTCAACAGCAAGGAGGAGCGGGCGAGCCGGCTCACCGAAGGGGAACTCGGGGAGGTCGATGAAGCCCTGGCGGTTGCAGTCGGGGGTGTGGTAGGCCAGGGGCTGGACCATGTAGTGGACCTCCAGCCCAGCCCCCCTCACCCCCTCCATCATCAGCTGCACCGTCTTCACGGCGGTCACCGGGTCAAAGTGGCAGTTGACCCCCACTATGTCCGCTCCTGTAGAGACAGAACACGTCTTCTTTAACAGGGTGGATTTGGATATAGTAAGGCACCTTCTGCTGCTTTGAAAACATAATGACGTTAACGACTCTAATAGAAAATGTATATTTTGTCATAGTGTGACATGAGGCTGTTAATGAAGGATACCAAATATCCTGTTTCAGAGAGTCCCCTCCGCTCTCTATCAAATAATAAAAATAATCCCTTCTGCCGCACAGTATCATTTTTGTATTTCTTTCGGGCGGAGCTCAATTAGTTTGGGTGTGTAGCCACAACGCCTGATTGACCTGACCTGGCAACCCAATACTGCCAGCAACAGCCAACACACGCCCTTAACCTTCAGAGGGAAATGTATTAGTCTATTTTTACACCCTATCGGACATGTTTTTAACTTTGAGATTAACATTTTTTGATGTTTGGCTCTGGTTTCCCTTTAAAGCTGGCCTTTTGAAGTAAGACACCCATGAAATAAAACCTGGAAACCACACCAGAGTGCGCGGCGAAGGCTTGAGGGAGAGGTAACATCCCAGGACGAGTGTTGTTCTTCACCATACCTGCTTGCACCAGTCTGACTGCACAGTCTCCAGGGCTGACCCCATTCAGGTCTCCCTCCGGTCCGATGCACATCGTCACGGCCACGGGCTTCCCTGCGGTCTTCAGGACCTGGACGGCCCACTCAGCCTCCTCCACGTGCTCAAAGTACTGAACCCAGGACCACACAATACAAGCTGCCCCGTTGGTTGCGCCGGCTACATGTTTAGATGGAGCTCAGGGGAGCAGTTAGGTGTGTGAGAACCCTGATTATAATTTGATGTATATCCTGTTTATGATTCTGTTATTATTTTAGATCCATCTTAATAATGAATGCAGGCCTACTTTTGTACTGTGTCATTTGTATGTTTGTAACAGTGTCTTATCCTAGTCCTATGATGGTGCAGGACACTTAAATACAATAAAATCAACTCAATAATAGGTACAAAAACAGTACTGACCCACTTTGAGATCAGCTCCTTATAGACATTTTTGGTGTGTGTGTGTGTGTGTGTGTGTGTGTGTGTGTGTGAGTGCGTGTGTGTGTGTGTGTGTGTGTGTATGTGTATGTCTCTGTGTGTGAGTGCGTGTGCGTGCGTGTATGTGTATGTGTGTGTGTGTGTGTGTGTGTGTGTGTGTGTGTGTGTGTGTATGCCTGCGTGCGTGTGTGTGTGTGTGTGTGTGTGCATGCGTGTGTATGTGTGTGTGTATGTGTATGGTTCTGTGCTTGTGTGTGTGTGTGTGCGCGTGTGTGTGTGTGTGTGCGTGCGCATGCGTGTGTATGTGTGTGCGTGTGTGTGTGTGTGTGCGCATGCGTGTGTATGTGTGTGCGTGTGCGCGTGCGTGTGTGCGCGTGCGTGCACTGCCTCACCTCTGCGATGAGGAAGTCCACCTTCCTCTGGACGTAGACCTGGATCTGCTTCATGAAGACGGCCTTGACTTCAGCCTCGCTCTTGCAGCTGAGGTACGACGGCGTCTGCGAGACGCCGCCGGCCACCAGGGCGCCGCCCTCGGCCGCCACCTCCCTGGCCAGGTCGCACGCCGCCTCATTGATCTCCTTCCCCTGGGATTCAACGCTAACTTTATTAACAGGAAAGAAAAACACTGTCCCTCTTCTTTTATCCTTTTTGTGACAATAATACAAATTCAAAATCTTCAAAAATACACTGAAATATATTCAGTAGCAGATCCGAAATACAAGTGAGGTTGGTCCGTCGGGCAAAACGGATAGATGAGCGACGTTTGCTACGGTCCACTGGGTCGGCTGGTGGACATCTAGGTGGACACGCCCACCTGTGATGTCATAAGGGCCAGATTCCCAAAACGGCTTGTCACGGCTAATCACACTCACGCCTGGTGGCACGTCACGGGACCTTTAACTTTGTAAACATGAGGCGGGCCTTACAGTGAAGCTCTGCACATTGCCCCTGTTCTCCAGTTTGTCATCACTGGCGTAGAAGGTGAAGGTTTGGAGGACGTCTGCTCCCGCTCTGAGGAACTCCCGATGCAGCTGCCGCACTGAAACCACACGACAAGCATGTCCTTAACATATGTACGAAGGAAAGAGCTTATAGGGAAGAGTAGGGTCCGAACAGAAACAACATATGAATGCAGGGTCAGCAGCGCCCCCCAGTGGTTGAAACCATGAAACCATCCCATGCGTAAAAGTAGATTTAGATATAAAATGTAGATTAGTGTGAAGTGTGAAGCAGGATTTTTCAGCAGCAAAAGTTTACAAACGGCCCCCATAGTTATTGCATCTGAATTCACTGTATGCCTTCTACATACATCAAAACAAAAAACACATTTGCGTCGCTAATAGTAAAACAGCATAGTTGACATGAACCAGAAGACTAAATGCGGGGTGGCTATGTGCGTGACCGTGAACCTGCTTCAGGGTGCTCGGCGGCTGCCTCCGGGGTCCACGGCCCCGCCTTCACGTAGCCTCTCTTCTCCAGTTCGAACACATAGCCTCCGTCTCCCAGCACCACCTCGCCCGCATCCAGACGCTCCAGAATGTTCTGTTCACAATTCAATTAATGGCTTTAAAAGGACAGGAATGGTCAACTTGCACCAATACATTGCAAAAAAAAGCACTTTAATTACAACTTCACTTACTTAACTCATTTTTTTTTATCAGATCCTTATAGCCCTGCACTTTGTCCATTTGTTTTCTGCAGTAATTTCATAGCATAAGTTTCGCTATTCCAATTTAATTTGGCTGTGGCCTATTGCGTTGTTCTCTGTTTTGCCTCGATAGTATGCATTTTTTTCCAAAGCTTCCCTAAATGGCTGAATGGAACGCAGCCTTATAATGCTAAATAATGAATAGCCCTACGTCAGGTGGCAAATATTTTCTTTAGACAAGACAAATTGTTGTTTTACCTTCTTCGCTCCTCCTGGTGCCATACTCCTGACTGATGTTAGACTCCTGTGCTCAGTTTGAGACAAAGTACTACACCTTGCCTACATCCGTCTTGTAGAGCTGGGGGTTTGGCGTCTCCAAAGAAACGCCTTTCACGGTTTTTTTACTTTTCATGCATGCTTGGACCCGCTCCACCAGCAAGACCTGCTCTACCCCAGGAGATAGCGCGAACTGCAGCCTAGTTACTGCTATAGGCCTATAGGCCTCATCTAGAATTGAATTGACTTTATTGATTTATTATAATTATACTTAATTTATTATTTATTTTATATTATTAAACAAACACTTATAAGGTAGTCTAATAACAATTAAAAACGTTCCTGAGAGTAGAAGGCTTATCAAGTGAAATAATGCAGGGAGAAATGTACCGCTTTAAACGTAATAAAACAGTAAGCATAAGTGAATGTGTTTGAACCATATAGAAGGGGCAAAGAACGACCCACTCCACCAGTCAAGCAGGTTTTGGATCAGAAATGTTAGACAGTTAGACAACAGACAACAGACAGCAGACAGGCTGCCTACTCTATCGTGCAAGGCCTTTCCAGTCACTTACACAAGACCACTCATCCCATATCAGCAAGAACATTCTTATTCTGTGCGAGGGCTGGCTCTCCCTGGGTTAATTAACGTATCCATGGTGGAACATGAAGTGCACGCAGGTGCATTACAGTATGCAGAGACCAGGATCACTGGTTACAGAAGTACACCTTCAGCCCAAGTCCTCCGTTTCTCCACAAGCTCCGACACCACACACACACACACACACACACACACACACACACACACACACACACACACACACACACACACACACACACACACACACACACACACACACACACTTGCGTGATCTGTGTGATCCAGTCCTGAACATCTGAATTATCCTTGACAATTTTGTAGTAAGCGATACACATTTCACTAAGGAATTTTGGTGATAATATGTTGCTGTATGTTAACTGTTTGTGGGAAGAACTTCTCAGAGTGTAGAAGTATCCAGGGTGTCCGGCTGAACCAGGTTTCTAGACTTGTTCAGCGAACACTAGCCAGCGCTCAGTCAAGTGCGCAAACAAGCTTTCAAACAAAACAACCAAAATGACATGTCTCTCTCTCTGCGTCCTCCCTCCCTGTTTCTCCTCCATTGAGAATTGTTTCATTTCAAGCATCTGTGATTAACAGGCAATATGGATTCCCCCAACCAATCAAGGAAGAGATTCCCTGATTGGTTAGCCGGGAGCGGTCCAACCCTAGACTCATACAGAGGAAAGCTACAGCACCTTTAACTTTGATTAAATATCAGAAACAAGGATCCCATTTCAATCACAATTCCTATCCATGGTTTGGCCTGCTCCTATTGGGCCTGGTTTGTAACCTCCTCAAGGCCCACAAGGAGATGACAGGTGAGGCTCAGCAGGCGTTGGTTGGGTTGGATATGAACAGTCTTACAGAATAGAATGTACGGATCAGGCCGTTTTTATTAAAATATCTCCTTGGGCATAATTAACACAGAAGCGTGTCATGCATCATGTTTTTGAAAAATGTTTGCACATGAAACTTTATAATGAACAGTTCTCATTGTCTATGTTGTCGGTAATTGTCTTTAATATGGCCTCAGCGGTGGTTTACCGTTCAAGAATGAAATGCCAATACTGCAAAATAGTTATACAATGTGAGTGTGTGTTATTCAGTGTGTGTGAGAGTGTGTGTGTTATTCAATGAGAGTGTGTGGCCTATATTTGGAGTACTAGCAAATAAGGCGTGACCCAAAGGTTCAGCGGGGGGATCCGGTTAAAGTTTCACTCGGTTGGAGGCGGGTCGTAGTTTGTGTACCAAACGTGCACCAGTGATATTAGCAACGTGGGTCTACGGACACGCACGCCATTATTTGAGTGGCATTCCCTGCCTTTCACTTGATCAATTATGTCGCGGATATTTAACATTATAAACGTTCAAGTGCGAAGAGACTTGGCGTTGCGTCGGGGGATTGCACGACTTCCAATTCGCACAATATCTAGTACATCAAGAACAAATAATGACAGGTGAGACCCTTTTTCTTAATTTTTTTCATTTTGGAAGACACTTTTATTCATTAGCATAATCCCACTTCAGTAGGCTATTAAGCAGTATTTTTTGCATGCAGAGAAATAGCCTAATCAAGAGCGATAAAGTGTATGGCGAATCAAAAGAGCGTGTTTTTTCTCTTAGAAGATTCTTCAAATTGGTCTTAACAAATTATTAACGAGCGTGAAAATCACTTTCCTTTGACCAATACGTTCACAACCCTTCTGCATCCATGATATGTAAAACATACTGTAGCCTACCAAATGGTTAAGTCACTTAAAACATACTGAAGCCTACCAATGGTTAAATCACTGCCCCCTCGTGTGCTCAGAGACGCGTCCACCGTGCTGGGGAAGCGCTGGAAGGACACCGCAGACACAGTCATCATCGGCGGCGGCTGCGTGGGCGTCAGCCTGGCCTACCACCTCGCCAAGGGCGGCATGAAGGACGTGGTGCTGCTCGAGAAGTCCGAGCTGACGGCAGGCTCCACCTGGCACGCTGTACGTCGTTCCTCAGTAGCACCGGCATCATATCGCTGTAGTGGTTGTTGTGGTTGATGATGATGTTTTTGTAGTTATCAAACCAGTATGAAGGTGTGAAGCAGCGCTGCTCAGGGTTGGGTTATCAAAGTATGGGCGGGCATGCAAATCTATATAGAACTGAAAGTATTTTGTCAGTTCAATATACAGAGTTAGGTGGGCATTACTTGCATTAAACAATAAAACCAAAGTGTCTTAAACATATGTTATTTTAATGTTCACATCCAAGTTGAACCCACTCCCTATAGTGCCACTGCTGTATGGTTCTTGGTTCTTTGTAATGAGCCATGTGTCTGCAGGCCGGTCTGACTGCGTACTACCACCCTGGGATCAACCTGAAGAAGGTCCACTACAACAGCATCAAGCTCTACGAGAGCCTGGAGGCGGAGACCGGCCAGGCCAGTACCCCCGTATCCACTCATACATCATTTATACATGATGACATTATCATATATAGATCAATGTATCATTATATAGATGTATATATGATGACATTATCATATATAGATCAATGTATCATTATATTGATTTATACATGATGACATTATCATATATAGATCAATGTATCATTATATTGATTTATACATGATGACATTATCATATATAGATCAATGTATCATTATATTGATTTATACATGATGACATTATCATATATAGATCAATGTATCATTATATTGATTTATACATGATGACATTATCATATATAGATCAATGTATCATTATATTGATTTATACATGATGAAATTATCATATATAGATCAATGTATCATTATATAGATTTATACATGATGACATTATCATATATAGATCAATGTATCATTATATTGATTTATACATGATGACATTATCATATATAGATCAATGTATCATTATATTGATTTATACATGATGACATTATCATATATAGATCAATGTATCATTATATTGATTTATACATGATGACATTAACATATATAGATCAATGTATCATTATATTGATTTATACATGATGACATTAACATATATAGATCAATGTATCATTATATTGATTTATACATGATGACATTAACATATATAGATCAATGTATCATTATATAGATGTATATATGATGACATTATCATATATAGATCAATGTATCATTATATTGATTTATACATGATGACATTATCATATATAGATCAATGTATCATTATATTGATTTATACATGATGACATTATCATATATAGATCAATGTATCATTATATTGATTTATACATGATGACATTAACATATATAGATCAATGTATCATTATATAGATTTATACATGATGACATTAACATATATAGATCAATGTATCATGGTGTTATATTGATTTATATATGACATTGTCATATATAAATCAATATAACATCATAATACATTGATATAATATATATCAATGTATCATGATGTTACATTGATTTATATATGATGATATTATCATACATTACACAATCTGGATCCAAAGTTACTTCACACCAATGGCTTAAGTCACGTGTGTGTGTGTGTGTGTGTGTGTGTGTGTGTGTGTGTGTGTGTGTGTGTGTGTGTGTGTGTGTGTGTGTGTGTGTGCGTGCGTGCGTGTGTGTGTGTGTGTGTGTGCGTGCGTGTGTGTGTGTGTGTGACCGGCCGCTCCCCGTCCCTGCAGGCGGTGGGCTTCCACCAGCCCGGCAGCATCCGTATCGCCAGCACGGCGGTGCGCGTGGACGAGCTGCGCTACCAGATGGCCCGCGCCCACTGGCACCCCACGCCGCAGTTCCTCATCACGCCAGAGAGGGTGCAGGAGCTCTTCCCCCTGCTCAACATGGACAAGGTACACAGTGCACGGTGAAATATATATTATATATATATATATATATATATATATATATGTATATATATATATATATATATATATATATATATATATATGTGGATGTATGAGTCAGCTTAGCTCAGGAGGTAGAGAGCGGTTCTATCCTAAGCGGTTCTAAGTGGTTCTATCTTAAGTGGTCCTATCCTAAGTGGTTCTATCCTAAGTGGTCCTATCCTAAGTGGTCCTATCCTAAGTGGTTCTAAGTGGTCCTATTTTAAGTGGTCCTATCCTAAGTGGTTCTATCTTAAGTGGTCCAATCCTAAGTGGTTCTAAGTGGTCCTATCCTAAGTGGTTCTAAGTGGTCCTATCCTAAGTGGTTCTAAGTGGTTCTAAGTGGTCCTATCCTAAGTGGTTCTAAGTGGTTCTAAGTGGTCCTATCCTAAGTGGTTCTAAGTGGTTCTAAGTGGTTCTAAGTGGTCCTATCCTAAGTGGTTCTAAGTGGTTCTAAGTGGTTCTAAGTGGTTCTTAGTGGTTCTAAGTGGTCCTATCCTAAGTGGTTCTAAGTGGTTCTAAGTGGTTCTAAGTGGTCCTATCCTAAGTGGTTCTAAGTGGTTCTAAGTGGTCCTATCCTAAGTGGTTCTAAGTGGTTCTAAGTGGTTCTAAGTGGTCCTATCCTGCTGGTCTTCTCCAGGTCCTGGCGGGTCTCTACAACCCCGGAGACGGCCACATCGACCCCTACTCCCTGACCATGGCCCTGGCGGCCGGGGCCCGGATGTACGGGGCCCAGATCTACAACCCGGCCCCGGTCACCGGTCTGACCCCCACCTCGGACGGGACGTGGGACGTGCAGACTCCTCACGGAACGATACGGGCCAAACGCATCGTCAACGCTACGGGTAGGAGATGAGACGCGCTGGGACGTACGAATCACAGCCCTGGTGAACATAATTCAATTATAATGATATTATGTTGACATAATAATATAATACTGGGAAATAGAAACCTAATGGTCCACCAAGCTGGTGTACAGCTTACAGCTGCTGGTGCAGGTATGTCCTGTAGCTGTTTTCTGGCCGCTGAAACGCCACTCGTTGGGGAACCAGAGACATCTTCAGAAATGAGCCAACGCTAATACAGTCTATAACCTGCAGGTCTATAGTGGTTACATAACGTAGGAACAGCATACAGAACACACACTTTGACCAGCCGCACAGTGCTGGGTGTAGGTACGCAGAGAGGAGCATGGTTGGAACCGGGTCAAACCAGCTCCGGGTGGATCTTGTTATCAAAGTCTTCTTTTGCTTGTGTGACTCTTGACTCACAACAGTTCTGGATTCCTCCGTGGTCATTAGTTTCACTTGAGAAGCATAACAACTCTTCACACGACAATTCAATTCAATTCACATTCACAAAAATAAACAATATTGTTTATGCTGAGCAAATATTTGTATATACTGTATATATTACTATCTAACTAACTACTAGCATTTTCTCCCACTAATGTAACATGCTTAATGTTAACGCTACATTAGTAACATGCACATGTAAAACATATATTGTTGCACAGTGATACATTAGATAAACGTGATAGTGTTATCTGGACTAGGTGACCCCCCCTCTGCTCTCAGTTTGCCCATCAGCTAAAACACGCAAAGCAAACAGATTCCAACCAATCCTGGAACAGCTCCTCACTGACACCCCCTGAGCACAAAACTCAGACTTCAGTACAAGCTCTGTGGAGACAGCTGCTGCTCCCACTGCAGCTCAGCTCCACAGCCAACTGCTCCTCATCTGGACCTGATCACAGCATTTATGTTAAGAAGTGCAGAAACTAAGTGTTGACACACAAGTCCCTCACTACTGCGTGTGTGTGTGTGTGTGTGTGTGTGTGTGTGTGTGTGTGTGTGTTCATGCATATTTGTGTGTATGTCTGTGAACTTGTGCATTCATTAGTTTCATATGTGTGTGCGTATCCCTGTATATTTGTTTCTGTGTGTGAGTGTGTGTGTGTGTGTGTGTGTGTGTGTGTGTGTGTGTGTGCGCATGTTTGTTGTTTTTGTACTGGGATTGGGAACAGTTGCTCTCGCTTTTCAGTCTGCAGAAATAACTCTCTGGGAAACCAGATCCTTGCAGGCTGGGGAAGCATTTCTTAGAAGCAGGATCTCTGGTGTCTCTTTACCGGTTCCTCTATGCTCATGAGTCGTCATGCTCCTCCCACTCCTAACGTCGTTCTAAACCCAGCGTGAGCATTGAGTGGAGGACTGATAGTTGCTACATCGGCAGAGCATGGACCCAACAATGCAAGGGACCGGCTGAATTTGCAGTTCTGCCGTCAACGTGTTTGTGAAGGTCCACGTCAGGACTCAGTTACACGCGGCGGACCTCGGCAGGGCTGCTTGCGTGTGTACATCCGCCCGCCTTATGTTAAAGTGTCCACAAGGGGGCGGCAGAGCGTTGAACCGGCTGAAACCAATGTGCCACATCATTCCAATGTACTGCTGAAAAGCCTTGGTGTATGGAAGCAACTGAAAACAGTGTTTTGATGTATAAATATATATATATATGTTCAGTATATGCTATACGTGAACCTCCTAAGATGGTGCAATTTGATTGGTTCGCTATCTCAGGATATTGGGCGATATCCCGGGATTGAGATCTCAAACTATATTGTATGATATTGTTTTCATCGCAAAATGCCCACGCGTGACGCTCGTCTTATCACGCTAATAAAAACAAATAAACCGCTAATAAAAACAAATCCCGGCATAAAGTGTTTACGTGTAGGGTTAGGATTAACCCTACCCCGAATAATGGGTGAATAATTGTTAATTCGTTTTCTTGGTTGTTAACTTGGTTGTTAATGATGACTCACGTATGTTGATTGACAGGATTCTGGGCCAGGGAGGTGGGCAACCTGATCGGCTTCCAGCATCCCACCATCCCGGTGCACCACCAGTACGTCGTCACGGCGACGGTGCCGGAGGTGAAGGCCCTGAAGACGGAGCTGCCCGTCATCCGGGACCTGGAGGGCTCGTACTACCTCCGGCAGGAGAGGGACGGCCTCCTGTTCGGGCCCTACGAGAAGATGGAGAAGATGGTGCTGCAGGACTCCTGGGTCAGGGACGGCGTGCCGCCAGGTCAGTCGCTTCTGCCCGGATACACACGGCTCCTTCTCATTGGTCCATTTTCATTGATTTCAAAGATTTCAAAGTTTTTTGTTTTTTTGCAGTTCTGAAAGTTTATCTCTTTCTTTTTTTATAAAAGCTTTTATTTTATTTGATATGCTTCCCAGTGAAAGGAAATAAAGCACATAGTCTGTAACTCATAAAATGAAGAGACAAATATTTACACGACATGATATTTACCGTGGTAATAGCACATTGATGAACAGCGTTAGTTGACATGGAGGGCCTACCTGGGGTCTCTCACTGTCCTAGCTCCTGTTATCCTAGCCGTCACCCTGCTCTCCGTGCGCTGGTTGTTCCTCAGGGTTTGGTAAGGAGCTGTTTGAGTCGGACCTGGACCGGATCATGGACCACGTGGAGATGGCCATGGAGATGGTTCCTGTGCTGAAGACGGCCGACATCATTAACGTCGTGTCTGGACCAATCACGTACACGCCTGATCTGCTGCCCATGGTCGGACCGCACCAGGGGGCCAGCAACTACTGGACAGCCATCGGCTTCGGGTGAGTGGAGCTGTGCTTCTGCTCTCCGCTAACATTATGTCAGGTCATGTTACTCTAGAGTCAAGGGTTTACCAATTGTTAGCCAACATTAAAAATATATATATATATTTAAGTTGTTCTACAACTATATATACTGTTTTGTTGTTTGGTAGACATTTTTATCCAAGCAAGCTTATAGTTAATTTAGATAAATGTCATTAAGGAGCAGGTAGGGGTTAGACAGTACAGAGACAGGTCATTAAGGAGCAGGTAGGGGTTAGACAGTACAGAGACAGGTCATTGAGGAGCAGGTAGGGGTTAGACAGTACAGAGACAGGTCATTAAGGAGCAGGTAGGGGTTAGACAGTACAGAGACAGGTCATTAAGGAGCAGGTAGGGGTTAGACAGTACAGAGACAGGTCATTAAGGAGCAGGTAGGGGTTAGACAGTACAGAGACAGGTCATTAAGGAGCAGGTAGGGGTTAGACAGTACAGAGACAGGTCATTAAGGAGCAGGTGGGGGTTAGACAGTAGAGAGACAGGTCATTAAGGAGCAGGTAGGGGTTAGACAGTACAGAGACAGGTCATTGAGGAGCAGGTAGGGGTTAGACGGTACAGAGACAGGTCATTAAGGAGCAGGTAGGGGTTAGACGGTACAGAGACAGGTCATTGAGGAGCAGGTGGGGGTTAGACGGTACAGAGACAGGTCATTAAGGAGCAGGTAGGGGTTAGACGGTACAGAGACAGGTCATTAAGGAGCAGGTAGGGGTTAGACGGTACAGAGACAGGTCATTAAGGAGCAGGTAGGGGTTAGACAGTACACAGACAGGTCATTAAGGAGCAGGTAGGGGTTAGACAGTACAGAGACAGGTCATTAAGGAGCAGGTAGGGGTTAGACAGTACAGAGACAGGTCATTAAGGAGCAGGTAGGGGTTAGACAGTACAGAGACAGGTCATTAAGGAGCAGGTAGGGGTTAGACAGTACAGAGACAGGTCATTAAGGAGCAGGTAGGGGTTAGACAGTACAGAGACAGGTCATTAAGGAGCAGGTAGGGGTTAGACAGTACAGAGACAGGTCATTAAGGAGCAGGTAGGGGTTAGACAGTACAGAGACAGGTCATTAAGGAGCAGGTAGGGGTTAGACAGTACAGAGACAGGTCATTAAGGAGCAGGTAGGGGTTAGACAGTACAGAGACAGGTCATTAAGGAGCAGGTAGGGGTTAGACAGTACAGAGACAGGTCATTGAGGAGCAGGTAGGGGTTAGACAGTACAGAGACAGGTCATTGAGGAGCAGGTAGGGGTTAGACAGCACAGAGACAGGTCATTAAGGAGCAGGTAGGGGTTAGACGGTACAGAGACAGGTCATTAAGGAGCAGGTAGGGGTTAGACAGTACAGAGACAGGTCATTGAGGAGCAGGTAGGGGTTAGACAGTACAGAGACAGGTCATTAAGGAGCAGGTAGGGGTTGGCGCCTGTGCTGTCCAGCCTCATTCTCATTGGTTGAGCGTGGCGTTTCCCCACCAGCTACGGGGTGATCCACGCCGGAGGCATCGGGAAGTTCTTGAGTGACTGGATCATCTCCGGGGAGCCCCCCTATGATCTCATCGAGTGCGACCCCAACCGCTACGGCCGATGGACGGACGTCCCCTACATGTGCGCCAAGGCCAGGGAGTCGTACGGCTACAACAACGTGGGTAGGTGGTCCGGGGGGCTGACAGGCCACACAGCAGCTCCAGATCCTCTCCGGAGAATCAGCTCTGGAGAGGATCAGGAGTCGCCCGTTCACATATGCAACACAGGAGATCAGTCACATCAGACGCGTTCACGCGTACCGGAGATACTCCGGACACCGTAGGCGAGGGGCTGCGCCCAGTTATTAACGTGTTATTAACAGCGTTAACGCAAACCCATTTTAACGGCGTCAATTTTTTTATCGCGAGATTAACGTTTCATTAATTTTTTTTACCCTTTTATTGATGGACAGTGTTACATTGTCTGAAAGATGATTTGATCCAAGGGTGAATGACTGCTCCAAGTGAGGATGTTAGTGTGAAATTGAACACTACAGTATATGGAAATGTTGTTTTCAATAAAAAAAAACATTTGCACAAAGCAAGCCGATCCACTTTTCCATGTTGAGAAAAAATAATGGGACAAAAATAAATAAAGGGACATTTAGAATAGATAAAAATGTGCAATTAATCGCGATTAATCGCGAGTCAACTATGACATTAATGCGATTAATCGTGATTAAATATTTGAATGGTTTGACAGCACTAGTTTATGATAATGATGTTTTTTGCTGGCTGTCCTTAGACGCTCACGCGTCACTGCTCTGCTCTCTGTTCCTTCAGTGGGCTTCCCTAAGGAGGAGCGCTTTGCGGGCCGTCCCACCTACAGGACCAGCGGGGTGTACGAGCTCCTGAAGGACAAGGCCTCCATGGGCTTCCACTCGGGATGGGAACAGCCCCACTGGTTCCACAAGGATGGAGACGACGTTGGATACAAGTAACGTCGCTCACCTTCAGCTCAGAGTCAAACTCAGCGCCCACTATTCATTAGTAACGGCTCATTTGCAACTCCAATGCTTTTGTGTGTGGCACACTGTTAATTATACAGTCTCAGTTTCCCATGAAATTGTAATTCTGTTCTCCGGTTTCACCGCCGCGGGCAGCTTACACACCCGTACACACACACACACACACACACACATACGCACACACATGCGTGACAACTGATCCCAGTCTGCACTGGTTCTTTTCGCACTAATCCGGAGTGGGTGAGAATAGTGCCGCTGTCCTTGAGCGGCGCAGATAACCTGGGCCTGACCTCCGGCAGGGACATGGATTCTGTCAACGTGTCAGCGACCCCATGTGTACTCAGAGCCAGTTATACAAGCCCACCTTTGAGATTATGGATCCATAACCACAGCTGTCTGCTCCCCGCCTCCACACCACCAACCCCATGCTCTAAACAGCTCATTACCTTTTATAAAACATTGACCTGGATCTGAGGTTAGGTACGGTTAGGTTAGGTTACGTTCCTACTTCGGCCTCTAGAAGTTGAATAAGACTGGCCCTGCCAATAATTTGCATTCCCGTGCACACAACAATGTTATTTAAACATGCACGTCTTCTCTGTTTGATTCTCACATTAGTATTCACATTAAACAGTGCTATTTTAAGGCTTTTATCATTCATTGTCTTAAATAACCTACATTACTTGCACTACAAATAGCATCAGGGTGATGTTGAATGAGTTCCTGTAAACTGCCCCTGTGTCCCTAACGGGGCATCGCTCATGGTCATGTCTGTCTGTTGTTCCGTAGGCCTAGTTTCCGTCGGACCAACTGGTTTGGACCGGTCGGGCGGGAGTGCAAACTGGTGATGGAGAAGGTCGGTGTCGTCGACTTGACGCCCTTCGGCAAGTTCACGGTGAAGGGGAGGGACTCCCAGAAGCTGCTGGATAGACTCTTTGCCAACACGATGCCCAAGGTACAATCCCATACTTTGATACAATGACAAGGGTGCTAAGTCTTACTTCATAATTTAATGATCAATGTACTCAATAATTCAATGTCTGAACTGCACAATATTGTACGATCATTTGAGCCCCTCGTAGTATTTTCATTCTCTTTGAAGCTTAAAGCGGCTGTAGGTCGGATCTGAGAGTTATAAAGTGAGAGAGAGCAAGAATTCGAAAACTAAACAACCCTAAAAAACGTAAGCTCCCGTACTGCTCCCTCCCTCCCACACCCCTCTGCCGTTGAGGTCATAACATTGAGGGCATGAATAGGATTGACAGGAAAGAAGGATTTCCCCCATTGTTCATTAGTCGGGAATGGTCCAAACTGTAAATGGTCTCCCACAGAGGAGGTCCACTCCAAACAGACCTCCTCACAGAGCATTTCACTCATAACAACAGATAGCTGTGGTATTTCTAACCCATTCAACTCAAATGAGAGCTCTTAAAAAGTACCCTCAGCACCTTTAAATTGCAAAGAGTATATCGGTTCCCCTACTGACTCTAATGAGGATTGATCCAAAGTAATTACAGAAGCATAATCAAAAGGCAGGATCCATGTGCTGCGCTGTCAGTGTTGTGCATGAACTACAAAAGAACAAAAGTACAAAAGAACTAGTTCATTGAACAAGTCCATTTTTCTATGAACTTTGAACCGAACTTAACATATTTTTAACTAAAGAACATGAACTTGAACTAGTTCAGATTTCGTGACATTCTGAATTGATGCTTAGGTCCAGATGACAGGTTTATTAAATAGAGTTACTGCCTTAGTTATGATGAATGAAACAGGTGTACAAATAATATCCGCAACAATTTGAGATTATAGTGATGGGGAGGATTCAAAACTGTTAATGAACTGAACATGAACTAGTTCAAATCTGAATTGGTGAACTATGAACGTGAATTTATTCACTGTCTTTTGTATGAACTGAACTTTGAACTAGTTCATGTGAAGTGTGAACTTGTGTGTGCTGGGACCTCAGCTCGGTGGTTTGCCTCATGTCGTCCTTACCTGCTCCTAGTGTAGCGTTCACACTCACATGACTTATAGACCGGTGATACATGTATCAAAGGCTCCCTGTTCATTATCTGTCCGGTACGGTACCCGTTGCACCCATAAACATCCCTGGCACCTCTTTCTCTCTTTGGCACACCTCCTCAAGGGTCAGCGTGAGTCCTCTGAGGCGTGGCCCTGCTCACCCGTCTGCCCCCGTTTGTTCTCAGGTGGGTCTGACCAACATCAGCCACATGTTGACGCCCAACGGGCGCGTGTACGCTGAGGTCACCATCACGCAGTCGGCTCCTGGAGAGTTCATGCTGATCACCGGCTCTGGGTCCGAGCTGCACGACCTCCGGTAAGAGAGGGCCACCCGTGCTCATGTGCACACCTGACACACCCGACACGCACACCTACTCATGCACACAGTCTCACACACAATGTACAGCATGGACTAGAAAAACTAGTTTCAATGATCTAGACATGCTTACTGTTCACAAATGCTCTTTGTGAACCGTGTGTGTGTGTGTGTGTGTGGCCGTAGGCCCTACACACTACACACTACACACTACACACTACACAACTGGCAAAGCTGCAAGATGGCTTCAATGCACACATTGCACAACATGTAAGATCTTGTCACAGGTATCCTGAGGTGGTTGAGGTTTCTCACTCTGTGACTGACTTGCAACAGGGAGTCGCACATTACAAAGTGTTGCACGAGGAAGGTTCAATGTGGACAGTGGTCGGTAGAGTACTGAAAATCTATACTCAAGTAAAAGCACAATTAATTCCTTCAAAGTCGACTTGAGTTAAAGTAAATATTCCAATTGGAAAACCTACTTGACTAAAAAATATGAAGGTATTATTGTAGCAAAAGTCTTGAGCATGTGTACACTAAAGTCACAAATGTGTAACAGTAAATTTGAAGTCGTAAATATTTATGTTGCATGTGTACACTAAAGTCACAAATGTGTAACAGTAAATTTGAAGTCGTAAATATTTTTTCTACCGTTGTAAACACAAAATAGGGGCTAGGAGTTCACAAGTCCTTTGTTACAGGTGCTCAAATCCTATCCTGTGCATCACAACTTCAAAGAGTCATGCACTTGACACTTTTGCTACAATCATTGCAGCGCAGTTGGTGCAAAACACATTCGCACACCCGTGTTTCATAATCTGAGAACGTGCACAACATTTGTGCATTCGTAACCCAAATGTGAACTAATGCATCAGAAGTTGCACATCTGTGAAATATTTCCTCACAAATAAAATAAAAACAGCTGAGACTCGTAGCAGCAGGTTCGAGCAGTTGTATCGATGGACTTGTGCTCGCTCATTAAAATGCTCAATGAACATAGCGATCTATATAATTTTATTTGTGAGGAAATATTTCACAGATGTGCAACTTCTGATGCATTAGTTCACATTTGGGTTACGAATGCACAAATGTTGTGCACGTTCTCAGATTATGAAACACGGTGTGCGAATGTGTTGTGCACCAACTGCGCTGCAATGATTGTAGCAAAAGTGTCAAGTGCATGACTCTTTGAAGTTGTGATGCACAGGATAGGATTTGTGCACCTGTAACAAAGGACTTGTGAACTCCTAGCCCCTATTTTGTGTTTACAACGGTAGAAAAAATATTTACGACTTCAAATTTACTGTTACACATTTGTGACTTTAGTGTACACATGCAACATAAATATTTACAACTTAAACTTTACTGTTACACATTTGTGACTTTAGTGAACGCATGCTCAAGACGTCAAGAAAAAAAGTACTTTGTTATAAAGTTACTCAAATTACAAGTTACTTAACATGTTTGTAATGGAGTGCTTGGATCAGTGAAAAATACATAACGTGTGTGAGTGAGTGAGTGAGATTCATTCATGTTTCACGCACACTCACAGCCGGACACAACAACGACGAACAAGTTCCAGAGTGTCTGCAGAATACAGATACTATGTTACTGTGTAACGTAGTATCTGTAGAATTCTATAAACTCTACATGGACCGTAACCCCCCCCCGCAACCCTGCACTCCCTGTCCAAAATATCTTCCTGCGCGTCTGCATCCACGGCGTTTGTAGTCCTCAGTCCCAACGTAGCGGTCGACTCGTCTCCTCGGCGATGGAATCAACCTAGGGCGGGCGAGGGCGAGCGAGGGCTGACGCGTGCGTATTACAGTCAACGAAGATAATGTGTGTATCAAAGGACTCATTTTAATCAAGGCACAATGGAAATTGTAATTGAGAAAAAAATAATATTTTAATAATTTGCGTTCTCTACTACCTTTGTCTGGTCTCTACTACCTTAATCTGTTCTCTATTACCTTTGTCTGGTCTCTACTACCTTTGTCTGGTCTCTACTACCTTTGTCTGGTCTCTACTACCTTAATCTGTTCTCTACTACCTTTGTCTGTTCTCTACTACCTTTGTCTGGTCTCTACTACCTTAATCTGTTCTCTATTACCTTTGTCTGGTCTCTACTACCTTTGTCTGGTCTCTACTACCTTTGTCTGGTCTCTACTACCTTAATCTGGTCTCTACTACCTTAATCTGTTCTCTATTACCTTTGTCTGGTCTCTACTACCTTAATCTGTTCTCTATTACCTTTGTCTGGTCTCTACTACCTTAATCTGTTCTCTACTACCTTAATCTGTTCTCTATTACCTTTGTCTGGTCTCTACTACCTTAATCTGTTCTCTATTACCTTTGTCTGGTCTCTACTACCTTAATCTGTTCTCTATTACCTTTGTCTGGTCTCTACTACCTTAATCTGTTCTCTATTACCTTTGTCTGGTCTCTACTACCTTAATATGTTCTCTATTACCTTTGTCTGGTCTCTACTACCTTAATCTGTTCTCTATTACCTTTGTCTGGTCTGTACTACCTTTATCTGTTCTCTATTACCTTTGTCTGGTCTCTACTACCTTAATCTGTTCTCTATTACCTTTGTCTGGTCTCTACTACCTTAATCTGTTCTCTATTACCTTTGTCTGGTCTCTACTACCTTAATCTGTTCTCTACTACCTTTGTCTGGTCTCTACTACCTTAATCTGTTCTCTATTACCTTTGTCTGGTCTCTACTACCTTAATCTGTTCTCTACTACCTTTGTCTGGTCTCTACTACCTTAATCTGTTCTCTATTACCTTTGTCTGGTCTCTACTACCTTAATCTGTTCTCTATTACCTTTGTCTGGTCTCTACTACCTTAATCTGTTCTCTACTACCTTAATCTGTTCTCTACTACCTTAATCTGTTCTCTATTACCTTTGTCTGGTCTCTACTACCTTAATCTGTTCTCTACTACCTTTGTCTGGTCTCTACTACCTTTAGTCATGAAAACACACGCCAAAGAGACACACAGTAAAATAGAGCGTCCGCAAGAAGCGAGTTACCCTCATTGTTTTTATATAACGATAGATAATATATATAAATATGTATATTTAACCTGCTAGATGTCTTGGAGCTCTGTGAGGCGTGGGCCGGCCTCTCAGATGGCGTCTCTGAGCGGTTCCTACTTCCCCCTCAGCGCTCCCCAGAGCCTCCCAGCTCTACGCTTTCGTCTTTGATTTCCAAAAATCTTGGCCACCAGAAAATCGGGCTAAAATTGTGTAGTGTACTGTGTAGTGTACTGTGAACTGAGCTTAAGATATACATTTCCCTCATCATTATGTCAGTCCCTTAAAGGAACTCCTACAATAAAGTAGCAGTGGCTTCTGTCCACGTGACTGACGCTACGGACCAGATGAGGGTTAGGCCTGCAGCTAGGCCGTGCAAACTGAGGCTCAGGGCCCACTCACACTAGGCAAAGTGTCCCTGTACCGTACTCAAGTACGATTGAACCCCCGCCCCCCCCCCCTCCTCACACCGCTGGCCTGTGGTCACACTATGCGATCTCACCTGGGCCTGAGTACGTTGCCTCTTGTACATATAGGTTGCGTATCCGTGCGTGTGTCGGCTCATCAGCATCAGTACCGTGGCCTGAGCACACCTCTCCTGTGTGTACTGAGGCCACGGAGTTGAGCTGTACTGGAGTACGGACGGCGTGCTCACACCGGCCAAACCATCTAGACTTTAGGGGGCAGACGTAGTCGGGCACGGTGCAGACGGCCTAGAGTGAGTGCGCCCTCAAACACACAACCCTCGGGTGTGGGGTCCATGTCCCGGGCCTTCTCCTGCCACTGCACCGTCACCCCGTCTGACCGCCTCCGTCCCCCCAGGTGGATGGAGAAGGAGATCTTGGAAGGCGGCTACGAGGTGGACATCAAGAACGTGACCGAGGACTTTGGCGTTCTGGGCGTAGCGGGACCCAGCTCCCGGAAGGTTCTCCAGAAGATCACGGACGAGGACCTGAGCGACGCTGGCTTCAAGTTCCTCCACTGCAAGACCATCAAGCTGGCGGGCATTCCCACGCAGGCCATCAGGATCTCCTACACAGGTAGCCCACGCCCTCCGGACCGCTGGGCTTTAACAGATATCACAACCAGTTCAGTGAGTCAAATTAAACTGTTTTGGTTTTTTTTGCTGGGATTTAATTCCCAGTTCCCTTGGTTCTGGTTCACTCCCAGTCCTTTAGGCAGATCTGTCTGTTGACAGGAGCTGAGATTATAATACATCTGTGTATAACGTATCTTATAAATAATCCATCTCCCGTACACTCATATGCATATCTGGTGACTCAAAGTGAGAGATTTTGTACACAGTGACGAGATTGGGAAACCCTTTTTGTACACGACTCTGTGTTTAATGTGTGTGTGTGTGTGTGTGTGTGTGTGTGTGTATGTGTGTGTGTGTGTGTGTGTGTGTGTGTGTAGGGGAGCTGGGCTGGGAGCTGTACATGGAGCAGAAGCACATGGCCGCTCTGTACCAGGCCATCATGGCGGCCGGCCAGGAGGAGGGCATCGATAACTTCGGGACCTACGCCATGAACTCCCTGAGGCTGGAGAAGGGCTTCAGAGGGTGGGGCGCCGAGGTACTGCCCACCTCCATATGGTCAACGCATTTAATCACAACCAATACACATTGATGACCTTTGACCCTTCATCGTTAGCAGGCAGGAGGTTTGTCTCCTGAATGGTTGAGCAGCTGTAGGATGTGAACTAGCATAGCTCGGCTGGGTGGCGTGATGGGGAGGGGTTTAGGATGAGTGGGAGGGGTTTAGGATGAGTGGGAGGGGTTTAGGAGGAGTGGGAGGGGTTTAGGGCGAGTGGGAGGGGTTTATGAGGAGTGGGAGGGGTTTAGGAGGAGTGGGAGGGGTTTAGGGCGAGTGGGAGGGGTTTATGAGGAGTGGGAGGGGTTTAGGATGAGTGGGAGGGGTTTAGGGTGAGTGGGAGGGGTTTAGGATGAGTGGGAGGGGTTTAAGGTGAGTGGGAGGAGTTTAAGGTGAGTGGGAGGGGTTTAATGTGAGTGGGAGGAGTTTAAGGTGAGTGGGAGGGGTTTCTTGTAAGCAAAGAGAGGTACAGATTGGCAAGCATTTTTATATTATTTGAAAACTTATTTTATAACATTTTAACATATTTTTAACATTATTGAAATCACTATGGATCAGCATTGACGACAGACATGTCCAGGTCCTTTTAAGCTCCGAGCTTGGTGATATGTTACACAATGTGACTTTAAATATAAAAGTATTACACATGGTTAAATGAATATGGTGTTCCCCCTTTGCTTAAGATGAACTGTGATACCAATCCTCTGGAGGCTGGCTTAGAGTACTTCATCAAACTGAACAAGGTGAGAACTGATTTATGTACTGGCTTCGACCCCGACATGGCGGTCTGCTGCTGCTGCTGATGATGATGATGATGATGATGGTGCTGATGTGTGTCTTGTGCTGGTCCGCAGCCCGCAGACTTCATTGGGAAGGCCGCCCTGCAGGAGGTGAAGGCCCAGGGTCTGAAGAGGAAGCTGTCCTACCTCACCATGGACACTGACAACGTGGACCCCGAGGGCAATGAGACCATCTGGCTCAACGGCAAGGTGGGCTCCACGCGCTTCTGTCGTCCCTCAGGGCTGGGCTTCTGCTGAACCCTGCAGGGCTCACTCATTAATCATCATAATCAACTCATTAATTATTTTGATATTCCTCAATTTAACAGGTGAGTAAACCCCCAAATCACGTTGTCCACTTTAAAACAGTTCCGTACGGGTCCCACAAAAATGTATAAAGTTGATAAACAAGCAGAATTCTGCTACTCCTGGTTAACATGCGTTCCAGAGTGGTGGTTTTCTATTGGCTGGCCACCCCAGCTCTAGCGTGTGTGACAGGGCTTTGACAACGCCTCCACGGCGTCCTGCGGAGCCCGCCGTTCCTCTAACGGACTGATAACGCGTGGCCAACAGGTGGTGGGCAACACGACGTCGGGGGCCTACAGCTACAGCACCCAGCAGAGCCTGGCCTTCGCCTACCTGCCGGTGGAGCTGTGCTCCGTGGGCCAGAAGGTGGAGGTGGAGCTGCTGGGGAGGAAGTACGGCGCCATGGTGGTGGAGGAGCCCCTGGTCCTCACCGAGCCGACGAGGACCAGGCTGCAGAAGAAGTCCAAGAGCAAAGCCTGAGCAGAGTCCCCGACCCGCGACTAGCCGCCGCCGAGCTAGTTTCTCTTTGCGGTTTTAATTGCCGTGAACGAGGAGACACGTGGTTTATGAAGAACAAGAAGACAAAACAAACATGTCTGTGTTGGTATTCCATGCATTGAGCTTTGTGTTTGAACGATGGGGAGAGTACATGCAGCTAGAAGGGGAAGTGGAAACTGAAGCTGTGGTTATGTCACAAACGGCCCTCTTTGGTTCAGGCACTTCCTGTTCAGCTTTTTGCCGTCGGTGCATTTTGCTCTGAGCGATTTGTCAGTATTCTCTCAAGAAGTCTTAGATGGAGTTGATCTTTTTACAGGAGTTGGATTAATTACTGTGATGGTGGTGCTGCTTAATGTATATTTACTTCCTGGTGCATAATTGCCTTATTCTTTATCTTGAAGAATTATATATCTAGATCTTAATTTGCAAGCTTTTATAATGAAAGAAAAAACAAAATAGTATTTTTTAATAGGTAGGTCTAATATATTGCATACATTTGCTTAAGTTTGCATAATTTACAGTTGATATGATTACATTTCATGAATGTGTTGAACACAGTCGTTCAATTGATTTTAATTTAACAAACTGAAAAAGACATCAATAATATGTCAGATACACAGCAAAGGGAACAGTGCTTACAGCACACTACACACTACTACCTACTTCACCGTTGATGTTCATTTAACGTGTCCTGTTTAATTTAGGCCTAATTGAAAACGTATTGAATAAAGGCGAAAGTCTGAAAACGTTGTTTGCCAAAACAATAACTTGTATGCTATTATTTAGGCTTATTATATAGCCTAACGTTTTTTTATTTCATTTGTTGGGCAGACGTATAATTTGGAAAACTGCTTGCACATTGTTGCATTATGTTGTTCCTCAGCCTTTCTTTAAGATACAGAAGTAGAAGAACACACCATGACTCAGTACAGAGGGCCGTCAGCCAACTGACCACAGGTTCTGAGATGAAGACTGTAAGGCGAATACAAAAAGTACACTAAATAAATGTAATTTTAAAAAGTTAAATTTTTAAAATTACAAACAGTCCAGGGTTGTGTTGGATTTCAAAAACCCCAGTCTGACTCTGACCCGCTTCAATGAGAACTGATGAGGAACACTCTGTCGCACCGCCCACTTCTCCCGTAACCGTTCAGACGCGTTCAGACCGCCCACTTCCACACGGCTCAGCAGCTACAGGCTAACCCACTTCCTTGTTTACAAATTGAAAAGCAGAAGACTAACCAGTCGGCTAACCGACCTTCTTGTTTAGAATAAGTTGAACGTAGAGGAAATCCGTGGAAATAAAATGCATGTGCGAAAATGTACCCGTCCCAGTGTCGTAGTGCTACTCCTTCTCACCATACCGTTATCCAGAGCGGACAGCCAGCCCCCCCACATAGTGTTCATCTTGGCCGATGACTTCGGATGGAATGACGTCGGATACCACAACTCAGAGATCAAGACGCCCAACCTAGACACGCTCTCCGCGGCTGGCGTCCGACTGGAGAACTACTATGTGCAGCCACTGTGTACCCCCTCCAGGAATCAACTCATGACCGGGAGGTACCAGGTGGGTACACCCGTGGGGACGTAACTATGGACGGCCACCAGAGGTCCCGATATACCCCTTTCCACAGAGTAACCTGACAGTATTACGGGGCTGCTCTGTTTATGAAGGGCAGGAGAAGTTGACTTCAAAAAGATAGATAGATTTACAACACAACTAGAAAAATGCATTGTTTTGAGACCGTCCTCACTGCCCCAGATCCACACGGGCATGCAGCACCAGATCATCTGGCCGTGCCAGCCTTACTGTGTTCCCCTGGAGGAGAAGCTGCTGCCTCAGCTCCTAAGGCAGGCCGGCTATGACACTCACATGGTGGGGAAGTGGCACCTGGGCATGTACCGGAAGGACTGCCTGCCCCCCCGACGGGGCTTCGACAGCTTTTTTGGTAGGTGTACACAGCTTACCATGTCAACGTCTCACACGCCTTCTCACAGGCACACGCAACGTAGAGCCAATTCCTGGGATCCGTATTGGTTGAAATGTATAATAATCCATATTGGTTGTGAACATAAATGTTCACACTTCGTGGGACCCAAGCGGATTTCAACGGAAAAGGTTTTACTTTGGGGTCTACCTAACCTTCAGGGATGACCTTTTGACCTTTCCTCCCCTAGGCTACCTGACGGGCTCTGAGGACTACTTCAGTCACGTGCGCTGCCACCCCCTCCCCTCCTCACCGCTCACCCGCTGTGCTCTGGATCTGAGGGATGGGGAAGAGGTTGCCACGGGATACGAAGGACAATATTCCACTGAGCTGCTGACTGAGAAAGTCGTCAAGCTCATATCCAATCAGGATCCAAGGAAGGTAATGCCTACCTGCAGGGCGTGTATGTACAGGATGTGAAGGTATAGAGCGTCCTCTAGTGGTGGGCAGTACTCTACAATTAGTTTACTCCCTAGTTATTGTTTGCAAACGTTTACGTAGTTTTTGTGTACTTTATTGTACTACTTTACTGTACTTTATTTGAGTTTATTTAGTTTCCACTTGTTTCCTCAAACAACTGGTCAACATCTTGCCAACACAATCTCAAAAACAGAACTCTTCCTAATTTGAACAAATGTAAAATCCTATGGGTTTATTCAACCTATGCTCTTTCTTTCTATGTTGATATGCGTACATCTCAACACAAACCCGTCTCATCTGAACCTCAAGTGTTGTGTAATCCAGAGCCCCCTATGTGGGCCGTCCAAGCCAGTTTGGACACGCCCACAATGTGACGACACCCCGGGGGATAGACTAAGGCTGGCTTTACACGACAACGCTCCCGGGTGAAAATATTTCATCAGATGTGCGTTTCGTTTAGACGGCGACAGCGTTTTCGGGGCTTAAAAACGCATAAAAATGAACCCACCCTCCAGAGTGGAAATCTTAAAAACGCTCCACCGTTGCGTTTCCGTCTAAAGGGTTAACAACGCAAAAAGGTGTGCTCTGAGCTGCTCACGCTGGCTCTCGTCCCGTATGCGTTTACGTCACGTCCATGTGCAGTACAGGCAAACCACAACAAACATGTCGGATTTCACACACTTTTGCGCCACCGTATGCACGCAGATTTACACCCAAAGACACCCTCGTCTAAACGCGGAATGAAAAGTGGGAAGGGAGTGGAGTGGGAAGTGGGAACGCAATGCCACTTTTGCGGTTTGTGTTCAGGTCGTTGTCGTGTAAAGCCAGCATAAGAGAGCGGCCTTGTCAACACAACACCCGGTGGTGAGATGATGTCAGCACGTTGTCCTGTCGGGCGGCAGTAGCTCAGGAGGTAGAGCGGGTCGGCTCCCAACCGGAAGGTTGCTGGTCCGATCCCCCGGCTCCTCCTAGCGGAGTGTGGAGGTGTCCCTGAGCGAGACGCCCTCACCCTGACTGCTCCTGACCCGCTGGCTGTCGCCCTGCGGGGTCGACTCCGCCGTCGGTGTGTGACTGTGTGGATGAACGGTCGTAGGTCGCTTCGGACTGTCAGCAGAATCAGATTCGAAGTGTCAACAGAATCCCCTGAATGTGACGTAAACGTTCCTCCCCCCCCCCCCAGCCTGCCTTCCTGTACGTGGCGCTGCAGGCCGTCCACGCCCCCCTCCAGGTCCCCGACCGCTACGTGGCGCCGTACGCCTTCATCCAGGACCCTCTCCGCCGGCGGTACGCGGGCATGGTGGCGGCCATGGACGAGGCGGTGGGGAACATCACGGCGGCGCTGCGGCGGACGGGCCTCTGGAACAACACCGTCCTGGTGTTCTCCACAGGTGTGTTCCACGTACGGACGCGCTCCCAGCCACCAGCCAGCGGCTGTGCATCCGCGCGCATCCGCTCTGCTGTCGGCTAGTAAGGGCTTTCTGGATGTGTCCACGGGGTAATCTGCAGTGAGTGTTGACATGCAAAAACACAAAGTGTATCCTGTTTGGCCACACTGTTTGAGGTAAACGAGCACGGTGGCGTCTCGTGAGGAACCAACGCGTGCTACGTAGGTCTTGGAATGGTTTTCTGAATGTGTTTAGAGGCCCCAAAAGCGGATAAAGAGCTTGCCCCCATAGGTTAGTGTTATAGCTATTCCGTAGCGCCGGTGCAGATCTCTGGATTGGTTGAATCAATTTTCGTCGGGTTTTTAGCTTCCCTCAACATGGGGTGACCCTCAGGAAAACGATAATGGGGTTAAAAATCGCCGGGGTTCTCCTATAAAGGGGTGATATCATGCTTTTTGGAGTTTTCCCTTTGCTTTAGACTATTATATGACGTATGTTTATATGTATTACGTCTGCTGAGCTACAAATATCAAATTCCGAGCCAGGGGGGAGTATTGGCGCCCACCGAGAACGCCCCTCAATAAGTGCGTGAAACAGCCCGTTTGCGCTCAAACTTTACTTCCGTACAGCGTGACGTCAGACTGGTGGTGTTCAGTTAGCCGGCAATGTTTACAAATTCTCGGGGGTGTGAATTTGCCGTTAAGAGTTTGACCAATCGCAACAGAGTGGTTATGCTGACCAATCACAGCAGCCTGTGCTACTCGGGAGGTGGGCCTTAAAGTGACATGATACAAAACAAGCTGAATTTTGTTTTTTGTGTGATTTGTGGTATTTCTAACATACAGGCATGTAACCCTATTCTAGTAGTACACCCAAATGCAATTATTACCCCCAAAAAAGCATGATATGGGATCTTTAATCCTTGGTTGTCAATGTCATCCACTACTCCGACATGTGCGTGCCCGCTGCGTCGGGCCGTCTGCTGCAGTACTGTTGGGAACCACCAGAGGGAAGCCTTTCCACTTGTTTTCTCCTGGCACCTTCAGCGGTAGCCTCAATATTCTTTTAACATCTCTTCCTACAACAATGTTTCATGGGAGTCATATGGACGCAAAAACCCCAGTGATAAGATGTACTTTTGTGAGAGGCATAAAGTAGTGCACCACAGTGTAGCACACGCACGCTAATGTGTAAGCCTCTCTCGGTGGGTTTCTCAGTCCGCTGCTGCTCGGCCTTCCACATCTGGGGCCATTTTAGAAGTTAGCATCTGAGGTAGGTAGGAGCCTTTGAACAGGGCCAGGAGGAGGAGGAAAAATGACGTTATTTTTAAGAGATTTATGTTTTAAAGGGTAATTAGGAGGGCAGCAACAATGCTGCGCAAGTAAAGTGGAGAGTTTTATGCCTGTGGTGCGGCGCTGCTAGGTGGCCTGTTTTCATTGTTCTGGAAGCTTCTCGGCGGCCCCTCTCCAGCCATGTGCCAGACAGACACTGACGGAGCTCTGCTGACGGGGTGTGAAGCCGGTTAACAAAGACGTCTGCCTTTCCCCTGGCTGCGTGGGCTGATGTCATTCCTGCCAGCGGCGTCGGTACACTGGCAGAATGGGTGTGGGAACGTTGCGTTGACTCGTGAAGCTACGCAGTGCACACAAGATCAACGAGCTGAGCCGCCCCTAGCCTGGGCCTGAACCCTGCTCTCCAGCGCGCACAACCTGCACTCATCCCTGCATCCACTGTAGACTCGTGACTGGGGAATGTTTTGTAACCACTCTGCCGTCCACTCTGGTCCAGCTTTCTTAGCAGCTGCACCGTCCGTCAAAACGTTGATGCACAGTGTAATCACAGTAGTATCAAATGAAATGCCCCCATATATACCCCACAAGTTAAAGACTTCTTCAGCTTGAAGTGTTGAACCCGCTATTCCTCTTTAAGGCCAAACTAAGCAGAGTACCAAAAATATCTACCGAGATCTAAAGCCTCCAACTCTTCAGCCAATCAGGCTAGACGGGGGAAACCGCTGATTACAAGGCGGCCCCTGCTTTGGCGTTTGCGCTGTGGCACCTAAATGACTCACTGACCAGAAGGGCCCGGAGGCCTCACCCCCACCAAACCCAGACTCGACTCCGCGCGCCGTGAGCCGTGTCTGACCAGAAACCAGGCTGTCATCCCCCTGTCCGGCCGGAGCTCCCTGCGGTGCGGCAGCGGCCCCGTGGTGGTGATTGATACGGGGGGGGGGGGGGGGGGGGGCGATGATGAGTAGAGCAGAACACAGGGCTTTGTTCCAACAAGTGCACTCGTGCCCTATACAGTATAGTGCGCTGATGCAGGGTGCCACCGTTGTGTACTGTGGTCCATAATGTGAGTGTACGTGTGGTGTCCTATAAGGTCCACCCCTTAAGGGTCCCATGGACCGCGCCGCCAGGTGAGGTGGATCCGTCACACACCGAGGTGGACACCTCGTGATGTCATAAGGGGCAGATTTCCAAAACGGCTTGTAACGGCCAATCACACTCACACCTGGTGGCACGTCACGGCACCTTTAACACCCATAACCAACCCTGAACGAAGGGTCTGTCGCACACTTATGTCCCCCCTGTGTCCCATGATGCACCCCGGGTTTCATTCTGGAAGCACGCCGCTGTGTTTGATGGCTAGCGGTAGCGCTGACCCTGTCCGCCCCTGTGCCCCCCCCCTGTCCCCCCCCCTGTGCCCCCCCCCTGTGCCCCCCCCCCTGTGCCCCCCCCCTGTGCCCCCCCCCTGTGCCCCCCCCCCCTGTGCCCCCCCCCCTGTGCCCCCCCCCCCCCGGCCCCAGACAACGGCGGGCAGACCCTCTCGGGGGGGAGCAACTGGCCGCTGCGGGGGAGGAAGGTGTCGCTGTGGGAGGGCGGGGTCAGGGGCGTGGCCTTCGTGGCCAGCCCCTTGCTGCGGCGGCCCGGGAGCGTCAGCCGGGAGCTGCTCCACGTGTCGGACTGGCTGCCCACCCTGGTGGGCCTGGCGGGGGCCCCGCCCAACGGGACCAGGCCCCTGGACGGCTTCGACGTGTGGAAGACCATCAGGTGAGCCAGGGGCCGCGGTGGGGGGGGGGGGGGGGGGGCGGGGGGCTTCCTGGCTGCAGACACACTGACTCCCCGTGGGGCCCCGGGGGGCCCCGGGGCCTTAGTATATGCTCTCTGTTGGACGGCCTGTATACTTCACCCCCCCACCACCTGTATGTGTCTCTCTCGCCATTTTCTCTCCCTGTCTCTCTCTGTCTCTCCCTGTCTCTCTCTGTCTCTCCCTGTCTCTCCCTGTCTCTCTCTGTCTCTCTCTGTCTCTCTCCCTGTCTCTCTCTGTCTCTCCCTGTCTCTCCCTGTCTCTCTCTGTCTCTCTCTCCCTGTCTCTCCCTGTCTCTCTCTGTCTCTCTCTCCCTGTCTCTCTCTGTCTCTCCCTGTCTCTCTCTCCCTGTCTCTCTCTGTCTCTCCCTGTCTCTCTCTCCCTGTCTCTCTCTGTCTCTCCCTGTCTCTCCCTGTCTCTCTCTGTCTCTCCCTGTCTCTCTCTCCCTGTCTCTCTCTGTCTCTCCCTGTCTCTCTCTCTCTGTCTCTCCCTGTCTCTCCCTGTCTCTCTCTCTCTGTCTCTCCCTGTCTCTCTCTGTCTCTCCCTGTCTCTCTCTCTCTGTCTCTCCCTGTCTCTCCCTGTCTCTCTCTGTCTCTCCCTGTCTCTCTCTGTCTCTCTCTCCCTGTCTCTCTCTGTCTCTCCCTGTCTCTCTCTCCCTGTCTCTCTCTGTCTCTCCCTGTCTCTCTCTCCCTGTCTCTCTCTGTCTCTCCCTGTCTGTCTCTCTCTCTCCCTGTCTCTCTCTGTCTCTTCTCCTCTGCCAGACCCAGCCAGTCTTCATCTTACCAGAGCCCTTTCTCTTCAATAAGGTCTTTGTTGCAGAGACCCTGGGAGCCCGAAAGAAAAGGAAATTCCATCGCTCATTCTCACACTAAATGTGTATTCCTCTGTCTCTCTGACCGCCTCTCGCTCCCCGCTCTCTCCCAGATATCGGCTTGCCGTTGGATTGCGTGAAGCACAAACGTTGGCGTGTGTCTCCCTCACAGCGAAGGCCACCGTCCTGCTCTACCTTTTCTCCACTTTTAGAGCGAGAACCGTTTGGCTGACATGACCGAGAGCCACTGGCACGCTTTGAGACGGAGTTGATACCACAAGGCACCGCTTTATGGTTTACTGGCGGTGATAAACTTTTTGTGTAAAAATAATTTTTAGGAGTTTTATTTGGCTCCGCAGACCAGTGCCCATTCAGAGTGACTGTGCACGACTTTATACTTTCTAACGGAACATGGCACCCAGTTATACAGACTTTCAGAGCATAACCTACCACTCACAAATTCCGCTCCCCCTAATTGGTTAAACTGTGACACGGCTGCAGGGTGGAGGTGACGTGTCGCAGTGTGACCCTGACAACGGCACAAACCGCCGGCCGCCATTGTTTTTACTGGCCCTGCCTCTCACTTTAATTGGCAGTTAGTTCTTCCCCTCAGAGCTCTGTCATCTAGAGACGTCCCCGACGACTGGACCGGGGCGGGGGGGAGGACGGGAGCGGGGAGGGAGGAGGGGAGGGAGGAGGGGAGGCGGGGAGGGACTGACGGGCAGGACGGGAGGGGAGGGAGGGAGGGAGAGACGGGAGGGAGGGAGGGAGGGGGGGAGGGAGCGGTCCTCGTGTTATCGGACGCCGCGGTGGTGGAGCGGTGCCTCCCCTCTCTGTGGTGCACAGTGCTCCAGGCTCGCGTGCGTGTGCGTGCGTGCGTGCGTGCGTGCGTGCGCGCGCGTGTGCGTTCCTGCCGCTCACCGTTATTATTGTGCGTCTGTCTTGCAGCCATGGCAGCGTCTCGCCGCGGGTGGAGCTGCTCCATAACATCGACCCGCTGTTCGTGGACATGGGAGCGTGTGAGTTCACTTTTTAAACGTGTTGGGAATGAATCCGGAGCAGGCATGTAATAATAATAATAATAATAATAATAATGTTTATTTTATATAGCGCCTTTCTCACGCTCAAGGTCGCTTTACAGAGTCAGGGTAACACAGCAGAACAACAAGAAATACAACAAAAACAAATAAAGATTGTGTATATAGTTATAGAGAGAGTCTAAGTAGTGGTGGAAGAGGAGACGGGTTCTTCAAACAGAAAGGTCTTGAGATGAGCTCTAAAGGGAGGGGAGGAGGGAGTGAGGAAGGGAGTTCCAGAGTTGAACCGCTGCCATCCAGATCTCAGACGCATGTCATGAAGGAGCAGGTTGGGGTTAAGCAGGCTGCAGTCTCACACACCAGACTTTAGAGTCATATCCACGGCCCGATGGCAAACAGCTCAGATCTGGGGGCCGTTGTTGTTTTGGTCTTTTGCTTCATAGTAGTTTTGACCAATCGTGTTGCTGGAGGCGGGATCTGTAAGCTCGTAAGTGGCTTGTCATACTCGGCCAACAGTAGTTAACTGTTTAGGATTGTCCGGTTCCAAATCAACACTTGTGGACTGGCCACTGCAGCAATAGACTTATTAAAGTCCCCTTCTGAAAGCTCCATCCCAATGACTTTTATTTTCTAGGCTAAAATGGGAAACAAGGCGTAGATCGCCCATTTTGTTCTCTGGTTTCCAGACTGTGACTCTCCACTATAGTCTCTGCTATAGAGTTTTAAGACTACTGCATCTGAGATGACTTATTGTGCAATGTCGGGTTTACATCTCATGTCAACAAGGATTTTCTTTTGATGTTTAATGTCAGCGCTGATCCAGCTGTGATTATAGGACAATGACAGCCGTGTTTCCAGCTAGCGTTATGTTTGCAACGGCTGTCACCATAGGGACAACAGTTCTGACCCTCCAAATGGTCTCTTTGATTCTGTGTTTACTGCCCTCCCGTACGGTGTGTTATTTTCAGTGGTTTTTATGTTCCTATCTCACGCCCCCTCTACTCTCCTGGCTTCTTGTTAGCTCTCAAAAAGAAAACATCTTTACAAACACTTTCAACAGCCTCCTCTCTCCTCTGCTCCTCTTACTCGCTTTTACTCTCCTCCCTCCTCCTCCTCCTCCTCCTCCTCCTCCTCCTCCTCCTCCTCCTCCTCCTCATCATCATCATCATCATCATCATCATCATCATCATCATCCTCCTCATCCCATCTCTTCTCTCCTCTCCTTACTTCTCCCTCCTCCTCCCCCTCTTCTCCCTCCTCCTCCCCTCCTCTCTTTTCCTTTTCTCCCTCCTCCTCCTCCTCCTCATCATTCCATCTCTTCTCTCCTCATCTCTTCTCCTCTCCCTCCTCCTCCTCTTCCTAGCTAAGTGGATTCCTTTATCATTCATTTCCCTAGAGGAAACGTCTGATCCTAAACTCCATTGTAGATCCCTTCAGTGTTCATCGTCTGCCCTGACGTCCCTCTGTGTTGTCTCTCTCTTGTTCTCTGTACTCTCAACATACCGTCGCTTTACTCACAGGCTCTGCTCTCTGTTTCTGTTTCAAACACGCCACAAGTACTTGTGGGACAATCAGAAGAGGTCAACTCTGTTACAGTTTAACTGTCTCTGTGGTCAAAGGAACCAGCTGCCCAGATCCACCCACCCTCCCCCCCCCTTAACTAATAACTGTGCTCTCTCTCTCTGGGGGTCTGGAAAAAGAAGGAAGCCCCCATAGAGAAAACAATGCTGTCAGGGGATCTAGGAACTTAGTGGAGCTAGAATGTGAAGAAGACTAGATTCCTGCAGCCACAAGGTTACGAGTCTTACATAATATCATTCCTTTTTTATTTATTTTTTGCCAATGTTGGAACCTTTACAACCCAAATGCTTTCTCGCTGACTTGGCTCAAACACGACAAGGGAGGAAGAATGAAGGTTCTGTCTCGGATCAATATATTTATTTATATATCATTAAGTGGGTTATATTTAAACCACTTAATCCTGGTGCCGGTTTCCTTTTACATCTCTATGTATTCTCTCTGTCTCTGTCACTCACTCACTCACTCTTTCACTCACTCTCTCGTTCACTCACTCTCTCGTTCACTCACTCTCTCATTCACTCACTCTTTCACTCACTCTGTCACTCACTCACTCTCTTTCACTGACTTTTTCACTCACACTTACTCACTCTCACTCTCTCATTCTCATTCACTCATTCACATTCTCACTCACTCTGTCACTCACTCACTCTCTCATTCACTCATTCACACTCTAACTCTCTCAATCACTCTCCACACTCCCTCCCTCCCTCCCTCCCTCCCTCCCTCCCTGTCTCCCCCCTCAGGCCCCGGGGGGGGTGAGGGCCCCGGGGGGGGTGAGGGCCCCAGGGGGGACGGCCGCTTGTCGTCTGCGGGCTTCAACGTCTCGGTCCACGCGGCCCTCCGCTACTCCAACTGGAAGCTGCTCACAGGATACCCGGGTCAGTGTCCTCTGACCTCTGACCTCTGGGGTCAGCCCGCTTATCTCCCTTCACCCCCCAGGATGTGATGTCATCTTTATGAATAACGGGGCTATCCCCCGCTAGCCACAGAGCCTGAGCTGGAGATGTTTTAGTATATATATATATATATATATATATATACAGTATATATATATATACTATATATATACTATATATACACTATATATACACTATATATAGATATATACACTATATATATACTATTTATAAAACGGGGGGCCTAAATCAAGCGATCTGATTGGTTCCCAACCGTTGTATATTGAGCGTATACACACAGCTATGACGCCCGTTCAGTTTACAGAGTTCAGTATCACTCCGCGCCTAACTTGAACTGTTGTTTATTTATATATAAAAGCGATAGCGTAGTTCACTGAAGCCTAAAAAACATGTTGATTGATGGGGAGGGTGGAAATGTTGTAAAGCAATAGGCACACAGTCGGCAATTTAGCCTTCTATCGAGTTCGAGTGAACTCGATAGAAGGCTAAATTGCCGGCGAACCAAGCTACCGTCTTTAGCCTAGCCTTCTCTCTGAAGGACGCTACAGTGTGTTGCATATCAACCGCCGTACACTTTGCCGGCAGCCGGGAGGGACTACTTTTTTGTATTCATTAAAAAAAATGCTTTTCCGACTTTCTAGCTTTTTCAAAATTGAGGGTGTCTATGACTTTCATTTCGCCATATTTACGTAACCGTTTTATAAAAGCAATAGATCACTTCAGTCAGTGATATACGGTCATTATACCACAGTGAAGGGGGTCGGACAACGCCCCTTAACTGTGGTATAATGAGCGTATACCACAGCCTGTCGTGATCTATTGCTTAAATATATACTATGCGTGAACACAAAAATAAACAAGATAACACTTTTTGCCGGGATTGATTTGTTTTTATTAGCGGTTGATTTGTCTTCATGGCGTGACGAGACGAGCGTCACGTGATGAAGACAACACCCTCAGTCTGAGGTCTCCATCACGGGGTACCGCCCCCCAAGATAACGAACCAATCACACTGCACCGTCTCAGGAGGGTCACGTGGAGCATGTACTAAATCTACATATTGTCCCCCCCCCCAGGGTGTCCGGTGTGGTTCCCTCGGCCCGGGGGCCCCAACAGCACCGGGGGGGCGGGGCCCCTGAAGCCCGTCATGCTGTTCGACGTGGAGCAGGACCCCGAGGAGCGGGCGGAGCTGTCGGCCGCCCACCCGGACGTGGTGGAGTTCCTCCTGCGGCGGCTCCACCACCACCAGAAGACGGCCCTGCCCGTCGTGTTCCCGGAGGAGGACCCCCGCTGTGACCCGGGGCCCGCCGGGGCCTGGGGCCCCTGGGCCTAGAGGGCCTGGAGGGCCCAGTGGGGGGCCCTGGGCCTAGAGGGCCTGGAGGGCCCAGTGGGGGGCCCTGGGCCTAGAGGGCCTGGGGCCCCTGGGCCTAGAGGGCCTGGGGCCCTTGGGCCTGGAGGGCCCGCCGGGGCCCGGGGCCCCTGGGCCTAGAGGGCCTACAGGGTCTACAGGGCCTGGAGGCGCCAGCCCACCTGGGCCTACAGGGCCTACAGGGTCTACAGGGTCCACAGGGTCTACAGGGTCCACAGGGTCTACAGGGCCTGGAGGGTCTACAGGGACTACAGGGTCCACAGGACAGACAGACAGACCATCTGCAGACAGACAGACAGACCATCTGCAGACAGACAGGCTGCAGTCTGCTGCACACTCCTCTCCTTCCTGTCGCTGGCGGCCGGGATCTGTTAGTGTGTGATTGGTGAACACACACACACACACACACACACACACACACACACACACACACACACACACACACACACACACACACACACACACACAGATATATACTAGGATGGGTTGTGAGGGTTTTGAACCAAGGACCTTGTTCTTTGCTAAACAAGAATACTTATTCAATACTTATTGAATCCTTGCTTGTTTGCTTGAGGATGATATGAGCTTTCAACCGGAGGGACAACACAGAAAACGTTTAGTATGAATATTGTTTTATAATGTGTGCTTTATTGGGTTGTGTTCTGGTTTTGGATAAACCAAATGCAATCAATTTGAAATGATATCGTATTCTGAGAAATGTCCTTATTAAATTAAATTTAACTAGTCAACAGCCTAAACATGTTGGTTACTTTGGCTTAATAAATGACTTTTTACCAAAGCCTTTTAATCGTGTGTGGACTCCATCTTTGTCAGGAATGCCAGCTCCTTGTGGTTGATTAATACAAATTAAAAGCCTTTGGATTTCTTCCAAACTTTTATTTTTCCGAGGTCTCCATTGTTACGAGCGTGTTCTGGATTTATTATTCAGTAAGTCGGTCGTTGCTCTGCGCCGTGCTCTCCGTCTCCCTGCCGTGGTTCTGCTGCTTTTGTTGCTGTTTTAGTTTTTAATTTCTCCAGCTTAGTTCCACTTAACCTTTGTGTGTGTCCGGCGTTCCAGCGCTATTGGATCTGAACGCCTCATCGCAGGAGTATGACCGCTGCTGATCTAAGACCTCTCTGACCTTTGGTTTTTGGCATTTGACCCCCCTCCCCCCTCTCCCCCCTCTCCCCTCTCCCTCCCCCGTCGCCAATGTGTTGACAACCACAGGAAACGCCCCCCTGCTGAGAGTGGGTGACCAGGTCCTAAATGTGGCCTGTGAACTTTGACCTCACCAGAGGTGAATTGATTGACGGACCAAGGCAAACAGAGAGTTGTTTATGGGCAACAACGACAGAGCATATGTAATAACGGCCAATGTACTTGATGAGGAATGTCCTCAGTCTGTCCTGGTGCCGTCGTTGTGCTGCTGTAGTAGGCAGGGCCCCTTTGCTCGGCTGGGAGCACCTAGACTGTGCTCTCCACGCCCCCGGTCAGAGGAGTGGGAGAACACAAGAATGTAGCGGAGAAACCACAGAGCACAACGCTAGGGTCCACCAGGGACACAGAGGTCAAAGGTCATTGACCTGCTGAAGACGTGCAGTACTACTGTTATTACTGTAGTTCCTTTGTTTCCTCCCGTAGCGTTCACTCTTAGCATCCCTTAGCGTTTCACTGTGGTAGCATTTGAATCGTTTCTATTTTTTATTTGATGTTTTGTGTGTATTTTAAAATAAAATAAACAGCAGTGCGATCGTGTCTTTGTCATCTGAACACTGTTCATCCTGCAGCGTTCCTCCACTCCACGGCTGCAGTGCAGGGGGAGTGTGAAGGAGTGTGAAGGAGTGTGAAGGTGTGTGAAGGTGTGTGTGTGTTTATACCAGCGGGGGGGGTGTCCCCCTCCTCCGTCCTCGTGCTCCTGACAGAGGGCTTCTGCTGGCTCTGTCACACTTTGGCCCAAACCCTTAACCCTACCCCTCAACCCTACCCCTCAACCCTACCCCTTAACCCTACCCCTCAACCCTACCCCTTAACCCTACCCCTCAACCCTACCCCTCAACCCTACCCCTCAACCCTACCCCTCAACCCTACCCCTTAACCCTACCCCTCAACCCTACCCCTCAACTCTACCCCTTAACCCTACCCCTCAACCCTACCCCTCAACCCTACCCCTTAACCCTACCCCTCAATCCTACCCCTCAACCCTACCCCTTAACCCTACCCCTCAATCCTACCCCTCAACCCTACCCCTACGAAATGGGATGACAACCCTTCAAGACCCAGTTACAGTACGTCATTAGTAGTCGTTGACAGGGTTTTGATCTTTATTGATTCATTTATTTTTGGATCTTTTGATACAATATCTGTCTCTGGAATTTGACTGTATGGTTTGAATGTCTTAGGGATGCAACCTCACCCACATGGGAAAAAAAAGAAAAGAAAAAGCGTCTTCTTTCCCTGATGAGCTGACCCTCTCTGTGAGGGACGGTCTGCCTCTCTGGGGTGTGTGTGAGACGCTGCGTCAAGACGGCGCTTCCACATGTAAGAAGCACGGCCCCATGGGCGCAGAAGGGCTTCTCATGTTGTGTCACCACCACGCACGTCTCCCCTTCTGCTGTCTGAATACCGGCCCAGAGCTATGATGAGGAAGACTTCTACAGTTACAGTTCGAGGGTTATGGAAGAATGTGTGTGTATGTGTGTGCGTGTGCGTGTGTGTGTGTGCGTGTGTGTGTGTGTGTGTGTGCGTGTGTGTGTGCGTGTGTGTGTGCGTGTGCGTATGCGTGTGTGTGTGTGTGTGTGTGTGTGTGCACTGCATGTGTCATCCTTGCTTCTTTTTTTTGCAACATCCTCAAGGTAACTGATCTCTGAAGACCGGGAGTGAAATTCCAAACAGGATTGAGTTTGTGTCTGTGTGAAAACATTGCCGTCGCCGTACAGGGCAGTCTGGTGACGGTGACCCCGAAGGCTTCAAAGTGCAACAATCCACAAGCTCATCGTCACAGTATGTAAGAATGAATTAGATTAGATTAGATTAGAAAAACTTTATTTATCCCAAAATGGGCAATTCAGTTCGCAGTTACCAGTCTCACATAATAAATTACTTAATAAATACTATAAATAGCATACGAGGTAGACACAAACAAAAACATATATCAACAGAATTAGCAGAATTAACAGAATTACATTGCAATGTAATGATCATTCTACTTTAGCTCAACTGTGATACACTAAAAACATTAAGGCCTGTCTCTATCAGCGTCAGAGTTGATTGATGTAGAGTTACAATATTAGTTATAAGGGACTTTCGAGTGAAACTTTATTTATATTGTGATCCCCTTTTTGCTGGGTCATCCCAGTAAGCTAAACCCAAACATTTGACAATGTCGTAGAGTTCACAATGCTACAGAGACAACAACACAAGCTATTGTGGTTCAGAGTAAACAGCTAGTGTCCGGTTATTGAAGAAACTGAAAATGGGCCAAGTGATCTTGTTGTGTAGCTTCAATCTTATGTAAACACGTGCTAATATGGAGGCCAAAATCCTCTCTTCCACTCAGGAGTAGACATGCTTTATGCCATGTCTATTCGGAGAAATTTAACAGCATATTTTAGTTACAAAACAGAACCTTTGAAAAATGCCTATGTTGGCTTAATGTATAATTATGGTATTAGTGTGTGCGTGTGTGTGTGTGTGTGTGTGTGTGTGTGTGCGTGTGTGTGTGTGTGTGTGTGTGTGTGTGCGTGTGTGTGTGTGTCTGTGTGCGTGTGCGTGTGCATGTGTGTGTGTGTGTGTGTGTGTGTGTGTGTGTGTGTGTGCGCGTGTGTGTTCATGGTTTATAAGCTAGTGTGTGCCATGAGTAGAAAACAAAGTAACTTTTAGTTATTATGCTAACTTTATTATTAGAAAATGATTGGTTATCATGTCTCGTTTTAGAATAGAACTCTTCCAAGATAATAAGACCCACGCATCGTTCATGGTCTCTGGACCAGGTGACCCCAGGTGGCCGTCACGAGTCCGGGCGGTCAGTCCGCTCAGACCACCGCCACCACAGGAATCTAATGGACCCAATCTCGGCTGTTTTGACCAACGAATACCCAGACTGTTGTCTGGTGGAAAAACCAAACAAGAAACAGCTAATATGATCAAACCAAGGAGCAGAGATAAGTCGATCGCCGCAGGGGTCCTGGCACCAGTTGTTACCCCCTGACTCACAATAGACTCAAAATAGTCCATTCATCAACCTCTTGCCAAGGACAAATACATGCACAAAGCGTTTTGTTTGGGGGGCTTGTTTTGTGTTTGGCAGTCGCCATCAGAACAAAGTCTTTATGAACGGACACCAAACACAACCCAACAACCCCCCGATTCAGATTCTACTTTTCAATAAAGACCGGCCTGCATGAATAGCAGATGGTGGCACGCGTGGCACGTCTGAATAACGCTCGACCTCTTCGTGGGCCGGACCTAAATAGTTTAGTGTGCCTTGAGAATGTGAGCGAGGGGATGGAGCTGTCCTCCTCCCCGGGCCTCAGCTGTCGGCCCACAGAAATAGGACTGAGAAGAAGATGAAGCTTGGTGTTCTGTGGCCTTAGCGTTAACGTGTGTGCTGAGGCTTTAGTCCCCATTCATCACACTCTGAAACCTGCTGCGGTCCTCGTGTTTAAAAAAGCGGTATATTTCCAAATTAATGTTCTTTTTTTTCCTTATGATTTTGATTGATCTTTTTTTGTTGATGTATTTTCGGTTTACCCTTATGTTATTGGTAGTTCTATCGATAAACAGAAAGGAATGCATTGTTTTTTGAGTCAATACTCATTGATTCATAGATTATGAGAGTTGACCATCCATAATGTCATTGGGTCCTGAGATCTTCTTAGGAATCAATGATACTGTATATCTGTATTTACGACAGGCCTATCTACAATAATCATGCATTACTAACATTGAATAGTACAATTATTGAAGGTAAATTAATCTATCAATTTATACAAATGGTTTTAAAATTAGCTATTGTAGATTAAGGCTAATAATTGAGCCAATACGGTTATTTTAGGCATAGGCCTAAACTTTGCAAAAGTGAGAATTGCATATATTTAAACAGTGTGGTCAATGCGTTGCATACATACTGTAAACCACAACACAACACATTGTGTAGAGCCAATTCTAACACCATTCCAGTGGAGCGGGGAAGAGGCAGCGGTTGGGGGAGGGAGCAGGGCTGACGTCACACCCATCCCAGATGAAGTCTGGCAGACAGACTCCACCAGCCACTCGTCCGTGGTGAGGGACAACACGGGGAATGAGGACATTCGGAGCAAAAATAACCAGAATTGGACTTCACATCTTCTTCAAATGCGCTTCTTTATCGGGACCGAAGCGTCGCTTTGAACCTTCTGCAGCCCACACCCAACTAACCCGACCAGACCAGACGTAAGTTCTCCATACCCGCCCGTAGCCGAATCGAATGACCGTCAGTGTGTCTATAGGAGCCTGCGGGTCGACGTGCTGGTGTTGAGTGTATTGTTAGTGCAGTAGTCCATGAGCAGGACAGAGCTGTGTTCCGCTGGCTGAAGCGGCTGGTCTCTCGGGGAGACTCGTGGCAGGCAGCAGGGGAGCCCACCAGACAGACGCTGCTGCTGCCAAAGTCTTGCCGTGATTTTTTTTTCTCTTTGTGAAGTCGTTCGCAATAAACGTGTTCTATATGTATCAACAATTGTTGTCATTGTTGTTACATATGAAAAGAAGCTATAATCTACTTGCTTTGCCATTCATATAAACGTCGCATGCGCTCAGACAAGTCACAGTTGGGTTAGTCCACGTTGTTAGTCCACGTTCTGCGGGCGCTTCATTCATTGTCTGCTATTCATATGGGGCTGCCGTACACGCGCGCGCGCGCGCGCGCGCGTGTGTGTGTGTGTGTGTGTGTGTGTGTGTGTGTGTGTGTGTGTGTGTGTGGGCGTGCGTGCGTGTGTGCGTGTACTTCCAGCAAGATGGAAGTGACGACATTTAGGTCAATAAGTGATATTAACCGACGCGTCATTTAGGTACTCTGTTTCTTTTCATCTCCTTCTGTGTCTCTCCAACAGACACACAACCGTTACCTATTACTCCTTTAATTGATGCTTGGCAGAGAGAGAGAGAGAGAGAGAGAGAGAGAGAGAGAGAGAGAGAGAGCTGCAGAGTGTCCACACTTAGTGGATTGGTCTAAGATGTTGTAGCCCAGTAACGCGGTCTCTGTGGTGTTTGGTTTATCAAAGACTCTGGAGTAAATTCATACATTATACAGTAAAGCCTGCAGAGAGCTCCTCAGTTCAGCCTTAGCCACAAAAAAATCCTAAAAGGACATGGGGGTTTTCTCCGCTGGCTGACTTGGGAAAAGTTCCCTAATGTTTTGGAATTCTATCTTCCCTTGACTAAATTAAACTGAATGGAAAGATATTACTAGATTACTGCAGATCGCTGCATTTGCTATTTCTCATAACGACTTACAACATACCATCTGATTCCCCCGTTGGTTCTCACAGCATCGCAACGTCTGCAACTTAACACATTGCATATGGCACACAGCATATGGTAATGCACACAGCATCTGTTCAGTGACATTGTAACACATAGGCTATAGCATATGGAATACCCAGAGGACATACGATAAGATACAGAATATAATGCAGACATATGACGGAACATCCAGACCTTATTGAACGATTCTGTTAAGATCGGAGAATTGAAAAGAGAGAGCAGAAGAGAGAGAAATATTTTGAAAATAAGCAACCCTTAACAATGTCTCCTCCCTCCCTCCCCCCCTCCCTCCCTCCCTCCCCCCCTCCTCCACCAATGAGAGGTGTTGTATTTCACACACCTGTGATTGAAAGGCAAGATGGATTCCCCTGGATAAAGGGACGGCCTGATTGGTCAGAAATGAGGAACAAGTCAACTAAAATGGAAGTGTAGTGGTCTAGTGGAGGCAGTCCACTAGAAACCAGACCTTCTCAGTGCATCTCCCTCACCGTCATGTGACGGGTGGCTGTGGCATTTCTGACTAATGTCCCCTCAAAGGATGACTCTTCAAGGTAAATGTAGTTACAAATACATCCATTCAACTCACAGTGTGGATCTGACGGCCGTCGCCCGCGACACATAACAAGTCTTCCTGAGTGCAGGAGGCCGTTCTAGCAGAGGGAAGGTCTGGGCTGAAAGCGTAGCCCTGGACTATCGGTTCTCAGCGGAACCCGAGCCCGGCCCTAGGGGCTCTGCAACGGGGCGTCGCCGCGCTGTGAAATCTGCTAATTGAAAGACCGCCCCTTCAGGGTCAGAGGTCAACCCGTAGCGCTCAGACTGTCTCGGGCTCAACATCTGGTACACAGTTTGTCCCTGGAGCCCGGTGCCTGGAGCCCGGTGCCTGCAGCCGGCTGCTGGAACTCATTCAGACTGTGCTGTGCTTTCATTCATTACAGACCTCGTTACAGATCCTCCACAGATGACTTGTATTCCTTTGGGCTTAAGGGTTTTGTCTCGCTGTGTCTCCGTGGACAGGAGGACAGCGCAGCGGGACAGGGGGTGGATTACACCGCACTACAGCGCTGTGTTGTTGGGCTCTACTGTATGAACCAGGCTTCTCTCAAAAGGCCACTAAAGGGATTAGGAAGCGGTGTTAATCCAGACGGCGGCGGCGCACAGGGCCCGGGGTGAGACGCAGGAGGAGCTCACAGCGGAGTGTTCCAGAAGGGCCGTGGGGCCCTCTGCGCCGGGGTTGATCAGAATCAGCCATCTTCCCGTTTGCCTCGTCTCCACGACCCACACACCAGACTACACCAGAGATGGGCTGCTTCACTGGCTCTGGAAAATTCTTTCTCCCAGCAGAGACTGCAGAGCACAGTGGAAAACCGCCCGGGTGGAGACGGGAGGGAGGGGGGGAGGGAGGGGGGGGAGGGGGGGGGGGAGAGAAGCTTTGTCTTTCTGTTGTTTTCCTATTGTTCTTCTCAGATTTCTCACTTTCTTCTTTTGATTTGTTTGTCATGTGCGCCTTTTTTTTATTAACCTGCATTTATGCGTGTGTGTGTGTGTGTGTGTGTGTGTGTTTGGGTGTGTGTGTGTGTGTGTGTGTGTGTGTGTGTGTGGGTGGGTGTGGGTGTGTTTTTGTGTGTGTTTGTGTGTGTGTGTGTGTGTGTGTGTGTTTGTGTGTGTGTGTGTGTGTGTGTGTGTGTGTGTGTTTGGGTGTGTGTGTGTGTGTGTGTGTGTGTGTGTGGGTGGGTGTGGGTGTGTTTTTGTGTGTGTTTGTGTGTGTGTGTGTGTGTGTGTGTGTTTGTGTGTGTGTGTGTGTGTGTGTGTGTGTGTGTGTTTGGGTGTGTGTGTGTGTGTGTGTGTGTGTGTGTGTGTGTGTGTGTGTTTGGGTGTGTGTGTGTGTTTGTGTGTGTGTGGGTGTGGGTGTGTTTTTGTGTGTGTTTGTGTGTGTGTGTGTGTGTGTGTGTGTGTGTGTGTGGGGGGGGGGGGGGGGTTTGTGTGTGTTTGTGTGTGTGTGTGTGTTTGTGTGTGTGTGTGTGTGTGTGTGTGTGTGTGTGTGTTGGTTTCAGCTGAATTTGCTACATGGGAGCTTACAAAATGGGACTTTCTTAAAGGTGTATGTCAGTATTTCTAATGGGACTGTGTGACGGACCACAGCGTGGGTGATGGGTTGGTGGTGGTGCTCCGTCAGCTGAATCCACAGGGGAAGTCCTACAGTAACCTCTGATACCCTCCAACACTCCTGGATCTCTCCTTTTCCATTTTCTGTGTCTCTTTCTTCCACGCTCCTCGTCCCTCTCTCCCTGTGTGTGTCCACCTCCTCCCTCTCGTCGTTATTCCCTCTCTTTTGTCTTTGTTTATGTCTATGTCTCTCGTCCTCCACACGGACTCCCACTATAGTGGCAGCAGTCATGCAGACTGATCAGATTAGCCCTGGCACTAAGGCTAATCACCATGCTCGCCCTCTCTCTCTCTCTCTCTCTCTCTCTCTCTCTCTCTCTCTCTCTCTCTCTCTCTCTCTCTCTGTGTCTCTCCCCCTCTCTCTCTCCCCCCTGGCACTAGGGCTAATGCTCGCCCCCTCTCTCTCTCCCCCTCTCTCCTCCCCTCTCTCTCTCCCCCTCGCTCTCCCTCTCCCTCTCTCCCCCCCTCTCTCCCCCCCTCTCTCTCTCCCCCTCTCTCTCTCCCTCTCTCTCTCTCTCTCTCCCACTACCTTCTTTTCATGTGGCTGTGTGTGCCGCCCCAGTCGCTATCTTTTTGCTCCACCCGACACATTCTTTCTCTCTTCATCCTCTGACCGCTGCCCCCCCCACCTCCACCCCTCACTGCCCCCCCCACCTCCACCCCTCGCTGCCCCCCCACCACCTCCACCCCTCGCTGCCCCCCCCACCTCCACCCCTCGCTGCCCCCCCCACCTCCACCCCTCACTGCTCCCCCCCCACCTCCACCCCTCGCTGCTCCCCCCCACCTCCACCCCTCACTGCTCCCCCACCTCCACCCCTCGCTGCCCCCCCCACCTCCACCCCTCGCTGCCCCCCCACCTCCACCCCCCACCTCCACCCCTCGCTGCCCCCCCCACCTCCACCCCTCGCTGCTCCCCCCCACCTCCACCCCTCGCTGCCCCCCCCACCTCCACCCCTCGCTGCTCAGCTCAGGGAGGGAGGTGAAGCACTCCTGGGGCCCTGGCGGAGAGGTGGAGGTGGAGGTGGAGGATGTGATCATAGAGCGGGTGGAGTCGGTGGTGGTCGGGCTGTGGAGGAGGCTGTGATGGCGGTGGTGGTCATGGAGGTGGTGCCGGTGAAGGAGGTAGGGGTGGAGGTGGAGGAGGTGGTGGAGGTGACGGGGTGGTGGTGGTGTTGGTACTAACGTCGGCGGAGTTGGAGGGGACCGAGGTGGTGGCGGTGTAGGCTGGGATGGTAGGAGGGGTGGAGTTGGTGGTGGAGGTGGTGGTGTGGTACATTTCCCTCCAGCATGCTGTTTACTGGGAAAAACAGCAGGGCAGGTCTGCCCAATAACAAAGACTTACCCCCCCCCACTGCGCTCTCTCTCTCTCTCTCTCTCTCTCTCTCTCTCTCTCTCTCTCTCTCTCTCTCCCCAGCCCCTCCCACCAGCTCCCTATCAATAGAGGGGCTGTCCATAGGGTTGTTGTGGGCGGACCGGAGGGTTTGAGGACAGTGTGAGGAGCAGCAGGCTTCCTCCGCTGGACTTCTGAGTACGATTTAAAGAATCAGCACCCTGATGTGTGACCGACAATATGGGAAACATTCTTCATTTACAACACTCTTAATGTGTAACTTTCTGCAGGTGTAACATTCTGTATGTGTAACAGTATGTACGTGTAGTTTACTGTATGTGTAGTTTTCTGTATGTGTAACAGTATGTATGTGTAGTTTACTGTATGTGTAACAGTATGTATGTGTAGTTTACTGTATGTGTAGTTTTCTGTATGTGTAACAGTATGTATGTGTAGTTTACTGTAGTAACAGTCAGTGCGTTTACATGACACTCAAGAAAGTCGAATTATTGGGTTAGTCCAACTTTGATTGGATTATTAAGATGCATGTATACACCTTAGTCGAGCTAAAATCAAATTGAATTGGGTTTCTCATAGTCGAATTAAGACCGCTGCGACTAACAACTGTTAGTCGCATTAAGCGTGCATGTACGGATTGGGATTGGATTATGCGTTCTGCGCATGCTCGAGATATTTTCCGGGGGCCGTGAGCCGGAAGTAGAAGGAGACGATAGTCGTGTTGTTCACCTCACCGTCGGAAAACGAGAAACGCCGATTTATTTAAAAAGGTGGCGCAGAAGATGGAGGACGCCGGTGTCGTGCCAATGTAGTTACCCCCTATAAGAATTGTATCCACGGCCGTGGGAATGCGCATGCTTTCAGTGCAGGTGGAAGTACACACTACGCTTCGATTTCTGGGCTGAATTGGTGAATTGAAGGCTGAATTAAAAGTACATGTTTTTCTAAATGTGGGTCATCAACGAG
>NC_140292.1:13218787-13290521 GCF_964030765.1 Micromesistius poutassou | reverse complement strand
TAGATATAGATAGAGATAGAGATAGAGATAGAGATAGAGATAGATTGAGCCATGAGCACGATGTCACCCATGAACGCAGACAATCAAAGTGTTTCTTCTAGAAACCTTCTGAGTGGAGAGGCGCTCTGCGTTGATCTCTACCTGGAGAGTGTTGCTTTGTCCGCCAGTCCTGTGCGGGGCGGTGGGTTTGAGGAGAGGGGGAAGGGCTGCAGGTCACCGTCCAACCTGCCGTCACCACGTGTCCCATTCACAGGTGATCTTAGCCTGGAGATCCAGAGCCACACCTAGAAAGCTGTAGGGTCTGTAATGAGACGAGTAATGACAACGGCCCAACTCGAGGGGCGGCCCCAAGCATGCATTTGAAAATATCACTGCACACGATTGGATAGCAGAAGTATACAAGGGGTGACGTATCCAGACCAGCGGAGCTAACCAATGGATAAGACCCGCCTGTATCAGATACACCGATGTGATTGGTTAATGTTCTGGGGCCAGGGGAATCGGGGAGGGAGTGTATTGCTCGTTCCCAGAGTGACTCGCTGAGCAAATTCAAATTGTGCTCTCTCTGTCTGGAGCTGTGGGTCTCCAGAGGCAGGTCGACCCACCAGTCCTCACCGGCGCCCCTCCTCTCGTCCTCAGGGCTGTTCCTGATCCTGGGTCTGATGCTGTTCCCCGCCGGCTGGGGCGCGGACAAGGTGCAGCTGTACTGCGGCCACGACGCCGGGCCGTACCGCGCGGGCCTCTGCTCCATGGGCTGGGCCTTCTACACCGCCATGGGCGGCACCGTGCTCACCTTCCTCTGCGCCGTGTTCTCGGCGCAGGCCGAGATCGCCACCTCCAGCGACAAGGTGCAGGAGGAGATCGAGGAGGGGAAGAGCCTGATCTGCCTCCTCTAGGAGTCTCCTCCCCTCCGGAGAGGAGACTCCTAGAGGAGGGGAAGAGCCTGATCTGCCTCCTCTAGGAGTCTCCTCCCCTCCGGAGAGGAGACTCCTAGAGGAGGGGAAGAGCCTGATCTGCCTCCTCTAGGAGTCTCCTCCCCTCCGGAGAGGAGACTCCTAGAGGAGGGGAAGAGCCTGATCTGCCTCCTCTAGGAGTCTCCTCCCCTCTGGAGAGGAGACTCCTAGAGGAGGGGAAGAGCCTCTGAACACTGGCCGACTGTGTTTGTTTACCACTAAAGACTGAAGAGTGTGTTCATGTGTGTGTGTGTGTGTGTGTGGACGCTCGGCAGATGCGGTCAATGTGCCAAGTTGTCTTGAGTGTGCTGTCGGCGTCATTTGTGTTTTTCTATTGTGTGTGTGTGTGTGTGTGTGTGTACTTTGTTCTCTTTTCTTTGTTTACCACTAGAGGTGATGAGGTCTCTTTTTTTTCTCTCCATATCATGGTTGTTCATGTGGGTGTCCACAAGAGCTGTGTTTTGTAAATATGTGTGTGTGTGTGTTTGTGTGTGTGTGTGTGTGCGTGTGTGTGTGCGTGTGTGCGTGTGTGCGTGTGTGTGTGTGTGTGTGTGTGTGTGCGTGCGTGCGTGTGTGTGTGTGTGTGTGTATGTGTGTGTGCATGCGTGTGTGCGTGCGTGTGTGTGTGTGTGTGTGTGTGTGTGTGTGTGTGTGTAGACTGTACATAGGATGATGTTAGGTCAGGTTCATCCAGAGCACTGGGATGATGATGATGATGATGAAGATGAAGATGATGTCTTACCTTGCGCTGGGTTGTGTGTTCCGGCTCCTCGGACCACCTGCTGGTTCTACCAGAGCACCACAGGGGGCAGCGTCACAACTCAACAAGGGAACCACTACTCAGTTGAATTTAAAATAAAGAAACGTTCTTAAATAAGGCCTTTAGAAAGCCAGCGGACCGAGTTCCACGCCTTAGAAGAATGTAACGTCGTGCTTGAATGACTTTTGTATTTGTTAGACCCTTGAAATGTATCGATGGTGTGGACTCGCCGGTGGGGGCGAGAGAGAGGTCTGTGTTATTAATGTAGATATTGATTTTTCTTTATGTGTGAAACTTCTGCTTTTACATTTTGGTTTTTAACGGAAAGCCGAAACGTCTCTGTGGTTCCGTTGCGCTCCTCGTATGAATAAGATAGTGCTCTCTGTGCGTGAAGACACAGGCTACGCTCACACAAATGAAGTATTAAGGAGATTCAATAGATGAATAGATGATGGGGTATGGGGAGGAGTCCCTCTCTTCGTGTTTCCAGAAGGGACCTTGTTCTTGGGATTCTAGCCATGGTGATGATTTATCTTGGATAGAAAACAACCTTTCTATCCCAATGTGTTTCTGCCAAATCAATAAAGATACTTTTAAATGAACTGTATGCTGTCTGGCTACTTTCTTTTTCCTCAACCAAGGTACATTTTTGTTCCATGTATATAGTTGTGTTAGTGTGTAGAGTGTTTTTGTACGGATATCCCTCTTTCCGTGTGAGATAATTAGTTAATTGGTTGTGTGTAGTTAGGTGGATTGCCGTGGATTAGTCAACCGCAGATAAAGCCCAGTGAGAAAATACCAGCGGTACGGCTGAGCCTCCAGGACACCACTCAGGGTCTTTGTTTAGGTGCCTTTGTGTAACTTTGTAATTCATGAACGTAGTACATTTTCAATTGACTTTACTTTTTTTTTTAAATGGTTTCAACGCTTAGGATATTGAGTTATTTAGGAGTTAGGAGTTATGTGTGAATCGGAGTAATTTTCATCTAAAAGCAATGTATATCTGTACGCGTTAGGCTACATGTTCCCATGCAGAGCTCTGCTGCCCTCTGCTGGTGTTCAGCTGCTTATTCACCGTCTAAATGAGTCGTGCTCCCCCAAATCATTAGGCATGTTGTCAGTTCCCCCAAAACGGAATTGTACACAATCAATTTGACAAATACATCAAACATGAGTAATTTTATTAAACGTTATTACAATAAATATACAAAACTAACTATTCAACATGCTATCAGAGTACACCATGGTCGATCTTAACCGCACACATTAGGGGAAAGGCTCAGAATCGTTTGAATCTCGATTGGCCAACATCACTCATGATTTACTCAATTACAAAAATATTTTTTTTCCAATTCAGTTAGAAACGCTATTAGTCGTTGGTTCACTATTAACCAACATCCCTCCATGATTGACTCATTCAGTTTTCAGTGTTTCTACCATAAACGGTGTCGATAATTAGGATCTTCTGCCATTTTTCATGTGCAACAGATGTATCAACGTGATAGTTGATATTTATTAGATGCCATTGATTATACAAACGGTAGGAAAAATATTAAGTAGCTTGGTGCACCATTTATCTCTCTCTCACACACACACACACACACACACACACACACACACACACACACACACACACACACACACACACACACACACACACACACACACACACACACACACACACCTAGATAGGACAGATACCTGTGTTTTACATTCTCACAGGTAAGAGACTCTACTCCGATTTACACATAGCACACTATCGGAATTTATTTACATCTAAAAATCACTCTCAACTCCCTTCTCCCCGCTGCTATGCATCCCAGAAGATAACGTCACACGGTCTAACGGAGATACAGGGGCGCGGTGGAGACTTTTACTTTCCAAAGTTTTAACATTACTGCTCGTCAAGTTCACTGCAACAAAATAACGATGTGACCGCCGTCCTGGATAGTCGGTCCACACAAGACCGGTGAACTAACATTACACACAACATTACGGTCGGAAACGCCTACGTTGCTTCATCGGAAGGGTCCAGGTACTATGTACTACTACTATGTACGCGTGTATCTGGATGTGTTCTCTAGCCTCGGTGCGGAGGTGCAGACAGAACAGGCCTGCACCCTGAGGGGACTCTGAGGTAAATCTCCCATGTTCTCAGAAAGGCTGGAGACGGGTTGTGCCGTTTTCAACCCGTGGGATAAGAACTGGGGTCCGTGGTGAAGTAGAAGGGGCCTGAATTAGGACCAGGACCAGGACCAGAACCAGGACCGAGGTGGCCGCGGGTCAAGGAGCGGACCGGCGGGGAAACATGGCGATTCATTTGCATGAGGAAACGTGTCACCTAAAGCTCCACTCAGAATGCCAATGTCTTTATTTATTTAAAGACACGTTCAGGTTCGCAATGACGGCAGAAATGCAAACAAAAAAATACAAGTTAAAGTGCAACTTGGTATTAGTGAGACCCGGCCGCGCAACGTCAAAGGCAGTGGGTCCAAGCAGAGGGACCTCCGAGGAGACCCAAACTAACCCAGCGGATCATGGTAAGTAGAATACAAAAGGCAAAGACCATGCGTCGTGGAATGCACAGCATTCATCGTGTACAGTTCCCAGTCGCTCCACTAGGGGGCAGCAGAGGGAGCCCCCCCCCCCCCTCATGCACTCCCAACCATCCACTTCTCCCGACGGTTGTGCAGAACATAAATAACAGAGACAGGCCGTTCTGAGATGTAACATAACCCACAGAGACAAGAGAGGTGGTGTCTGAAAACAATGACCAGAATTAATACAATGACAACTCGATTGGGTAATAATAATGAACAGGCTCCCCCCCCCACCCACACACACACACACACACACACACACACACACACACACACACACACACACACACACACACACACACACACACACACACACACACACACACACACACACACACACACACACACACACACACACACACACACACAAATAAGGAACTAAATGTTGTGCTGGTTAAGGGCTGGCCGATTGCCAGGGACCGTGTGTGTGTGTGTGTGTGTGTGTGTGTGTGTGTGTGTGTGTGTGTGTGTGTGTGTGTGTGTGTGTGTGTGTGTGTGTGTGTGTGTGTGTGTGTGTGTGTGTGTGTGTGTGTGTGTGTGTGTGGGGTCCTACAGAGGGCGGGGTCCTGCCAGGGCGCTGTTTTTCCATTGTTGCATTCACTCATTCATTCTATGATTAACGTTCACTCATTCAACGAGAAACAACACGATAAGAATAACCACTGTGACAGAGACGGGAGACGGCTGGGGGGGAGAGGGGGGAGGACGGATAGAAGTTAACCTGGGGGAGGGGGGGGGGGGTGGGGTGGCTCTGCAGTGTCTCATGGGGGGGGGGGGGGGGGGGGGGGTGGATCTGCAGTGTCTCATGGGGGAGGCAGTGGGGGGGAGGCGGGTGTGGGGGGGAGGCAGTGGGGGGGAGGCGGGTGTGGCTCAGATCTGCTCCTTGAAGCTCTCCTGGGCGGCGCGGGCGGCGGCCGTCTGCACCGTCTTGTTGGACATCACCCCGCTGGCAAACTCCTGCTGGGCCTTCTCGAAGCTGGCCCCCGTGGTGCGGTACATCCCGTGAACCTGGGGGGGGGGGGGGGGGAGGGAGGGGGAGACAAGGAGCAGGTTGTCAAGACGCGGTGGGGGTGGTTTACCTTCTGTCTAACGGCAGACCGCCTTCATCCAAAGGACAGTGGGTGTGGGTTCAGATCCATGTCCTGTAGGAGCAGGATGGGCTGCAGACACTGGGAGATAGAACCCAGGACCTATGGGCAGTAGAACCCAGGACCTATGGGCACTAGAACCCAGGACCTATGGGCAGTAGAACCCAGGACCTATGGGCAGTAGAACCCAGGACCTATGGGCAGTAGAACCCAGGACCTATGGGCAGTAGAACCTTTGGGCAGTAGAACCTTTGGGCAGTAGAACCTTTGGGCAGTAGAACCCAGGTCCTTTGGGCAGTAGAACCCAGGTCCTTTGGGCAGTAGAACCTTTGGGCAGTAGGACCCAGGACCTATGGGCAGTAGAACCTTTGGGCACTAGAACCTTTGGGCACTAGAACCTTTGGGCACTAGAACCTTTGGGCACTAGAACCTTTGGGCAGTAGAACCCAGGACCTTAGCCTCCTACTCCACCAGCGCTTCTAGAAGGTACCTGAAGAAGACGAGGCAGAGCGTCCTACCTTCTTGAACATGACGAGGGACATGACGGCCAGCGCGGTGAACAGGCCGGCGATGAGGATCATGATGATGCCCACGGCGATGCTGGTGTTCAGGCAGGTCAGGGCGGAGATCCAGCCGCTGAGGGGAGGCCAGAGGAGAGGTCTTAGGCCCTGTCCCAAGTTTGAGCGTTCCCGCGAAAGGGTAGGGTGTCCCAATACTGAGGGGAGCAACGGGGAGCGCCTATTTCCCCTTGAAATCAACCTTTGAACGCTAGCCAGCTCGGGAGCTGACTTGCAGCTAAGGGCACTCAAAGTGTTTGGGGAGAGAAATGGGACTGGGCCTAACTGTACTTAACACGCCTGGTAACATCACAGTGATCAGCACTGAGGCCCTGCCAAGACATGCACATTGACTACGCTAGGCAGACTAAGCTATGCTAAGTACGGTACAGAACCTTTTTTTTTTTTAACTTTGCCTTTATTTTATTTTATTTCTCTATTTGATTATATTTAGTTTTATTGTATGACAATGTTTCTATGTGAAGCACTACTGAGTCTGCCTCGTGTATGAAAGTGCTATATAAATAAAGTAATGAAGTAATAAAGTTAGTATTTGAGCTGAGCTGAGGTATTTAATAAGAAGAAATAAGAGACAGAGCACCACCACAGTCAAAGGGCGGCTGTGTCCTTTCAAAATGGCTGCCAAGGCCTGCCACGTGTCCTCACCTGGCGCCCCACCCCGTGAGGCCGATGGCCTGGACCACGTACACGCCCACTTGGCAGACGTACACGAAGAAGAAGATGAAGAACCTGAAGGAGCTGTCACTCCTGCAGACCAACAACACAGCAGCAACAAGGAATGGTTATCAACACAGTACGACTTTGGAGCATTACCTTTGGACATTTTATTGAAATATATACGGTTTGTATTTATTTTTTTACATATCTTGAGCCCAATAGTCAGAGGTTTGAGTTTGTTTGGAAAGTTGAAGTGAGTGAGTGAGTGAGTGAGTGAGTGAGTGAGTGAGTGAGTGAGTGTACCTGAACGCGCCATAAAGTGGTCTGTACCAACAGACAAATGAGCAGGGGGTGAACAAGAGGAGCCAAAGGATGGCCAATCCAAAGTCTCCCCCTCGGGACGAGTCCACACAGAACCAGGCCATGCAGCCAATCAGGTTGGCGAACAGCGTCCCACTGTGGACTGGAGGGGAACAGCAGGTGAGCGCTTTAAAACGGCGATGATCCGGTCCAGGAGATACCGAACTACTGGGGTACAAGCTTAACATCACGGAGTGAGGAGGCACACATGGGAGGGCGGACACAACGATATTAAGAATCTTGCTGCACCATTTCACACACACACGCACGCACGCACGCACGCACGACACACACGGTTTAGCAAGACCTGCAAGGCGGTGATGGAAAAGCAAGGCGTGTGGTGGTAGTCATGCGTCTTACAGACCCAGGGGTTGGGGTTGGGGTTAGGGTTGGGGTTGGGGTTAGGGTTGGGGTTAGGGTTAGGGTTGGGGTTGGGGTTAGGGTTAGGGTTGGGGTTAGGGTTAGGGTTGGGGCTGGTAGTCATGTGTCTTACGGCCCCAGAGGTTGGGGTTAGGGTTGGGGTTAGGGTTGGGGTTAGGGTTGGGGTTGGGGTTAGGGTTGGGGTTGGGGTTAGCGTTGGGGTTGGGGTTAGCGTTGGGGTTGGGGTTAGCGTTGGGGTTGGGGTTGGGGTTGGGGTTGGGGTTGGGGTTGGGGTTGGGGTTAGCGTTGGGGTTGGGGTTGGGGTTGGGGTTAGGGTTAGGGTTGGGGTTAGCGTTGGGGTTGGGGTTGGGGTTGGGGTTGGGGTTAGGGTTTGGGTTGGGGTTAGGGTTAGGGTTGGGGCTGGTAGTCATGTGTCTTACGGCCCCAGAGGTTGGGGTTAGGGTTGGGGTTGGGGTTAGGGTTGGGGTTGGGGTTGGGGTTAGGGTTGGGGTTAGGGTTGGGGTTAGCGTTGGGGTTGGGGTTGGGGTTAGGGTTGGGGTTGGGGTTAGGGTTGGGGTTAGCGTTGGGGCTGGTAGTCATGTGTCTCACGGCCCCAGAGGTTAGGGTTGGGGTTAGGGTTAGGGTTGGGGTTGGGGTTGGGGTTGGGGTTAGCGTTGGGGTTAGGGTTGGGGTTGGGGTTGGGGTTGGCGTTGGGGTTGGGGTTAGGGTTAGGGTTGGGGTTGGGGTTGGGGTTGGGGTTGGGGTTGGGGTTGGGGTTAGCGTTGGGGCTGGTAGTCATGTGTCTCACGGCCCCAGAGGTTTGTGCTGCTGGCCTACATTTCACACAGCTCTGAGGAATGTGCCGCAGCCCTCTGGTTACACACAGCAGGACGCAGACGCACAATGTGATGTGTGAGGCTCAAGAGGGGCTCATGTGTGGGTGGAGGACGGGCTGGTTACAAGTGGCATGACGTGGAGGGGGTCCCCACATTGAGCCAGAGAAGAGCCCTGATAACAGAGGAGGGGGAGGAGAGCAGGGACACTATGGAGGTCTGCTTCTACGGCCAGCTACCAGCCAATCATGTGACACAGCCACACAATTGAGAGCACATGACCTGGTCATGTGCTCCGTCATCATGTGCTCACTGAATTAATTCATCCTCTCGCTTTTTTTTGTCAGTCAGTGGCAAAAAAAAAGGAGATATCTATTCTTTTCCTTCCGTTCCTTGGTCTGATGCTCACACACAGAGACGTTTTCTTAAAGGAACAAAGCCTTCATTGGTTTCTTTTAATCCGAGCCACGGGACAACAGGGGGAGAAGGACAACGCTCGCAATAGAGTTTGCGTTGAAAAGTAAATGGTGATGTGTAAACTCCACAAAACCTGACTAAGGTTACCTTACAGACTGAACAGAACTGGATTTGATTGGTTTTAACAGGATGTCACTAACAATTACAAACCATAAACAAAAGGACAAAAAAGACAGGGTTAATGTTGAGTCCTATTGGACTCGTACTACTAGTAGTGTGTAGTGAGTAATGTGTAGTGACCTAGTAACCCGTTTGCCTCTGGAGGAAATTCAAACAGGGCTTTTGGTTTTGGGTCATCGGGTTTACATCTTATTTTATGACTAACATCCCCTGTATTTAACTTCTATATTATATATCAGGACCATTGCCATTGAGTGTTCCATTGGGTGCTGCAGTCCAAGCTGAGGCTACTGCAGAGAGCTGGCTCCGCCCCCACTCTCACATGGGTTGCCAGGTTGGGGACACTGAATGAATACAAGCACAAGACGCGCCGAGCACGTTCGATTTTTCAGACGGGCGCAATTATTGGATTTGGACAATTAGAAGGGATGACGAGTCCTACACTGTAGGTTGAAGAGCCAGGGGCACTTCTGAGTGGTCGATTAGGGAACCACCTGCTGGGGGGGGGGACTGCCCCGTATATATATATATATATATATATATATATAAAAATACAATAAAGTCCAGGACTTATTTCCATTGTGGTCCTCAACACAAAACATCAGGACAAGATGAGACGCTCACAGAGTGTGATAATCAATAAAAACTTTATTAAAAAAAAATATATATATATATATATATATATATATATAATGTTTTTTCCGGTACGTACCAAAATTAAACGTGCATCGAACCGGTACGAGTGAGTGTATCGTTACACCCCTAATATATATATATATATATATATATATATATATATATTTGTATTATATCATATATTTTGGGGTTTTCTTCAAATGTAAGTAGTTATTCCCGACTTATTAATAAATGATGTGAGCGATGAGGAGTTGGGGAGGGGCCGGCTGCGGTCAGTGCACCTGAACCATCAACTGTGGTTTCCCCTGAAGATGATCTTTTTTTTGTGGGCCCAGAAAGAACCCCAGTGTGTGACCTCCGCTCATGGATACTTTTTTTTGCAATTGATTCGTTTTTTGCAAATTATAAACCAGCTCGTCCGGCAATTGTGGCGCCCCTCTTGAAATCCTTCAGGGCTCCGAGCTGTCTCCATCTCTCAAGTCATTCACCCGTGTCTTAGCAGGACTCTGCTCATGCAGTTTTTTCAGTGCAAGGCTGGATTAGAATCTAGGACAATCTCAGTTCATCCAGTTGATTTTCTTGCTTCTACGGCTGCAGTATGCTGCGCTTGTGTGCCAACTTCTGAGAATGTGTGAATCATAGACACAGGCTAAAACAAAGACAACGTTCCAACCCAGAATGTTGGACACAACATTTCCCAGGAGAAAATACCGGCTGCAGCATTGTTGTGGGAAAGGCCGGTATTTCAATTTGAGTTTTCTTAAATCTCTGATGACATATCATGGTCATTGAATGATAAAGAAAACTACATGTGTTACATATCCTGAAGCTGCTTTCATTTTCTTTCAGGTTTGTTACAGCATTTTCCATCAACTTTTCACCCGTCACTTCCAAGAAATACGTTTGGTATTAGGTTGGGTTTTAGCTCAAGTGGAGTCTCCCAAAGGGATGTGTGGGTGTGTGGGGTGGGGCAGGGTTAGGGTTACTAACACACATAGCAGCATGCGGAATGAGAGGAGCACTCACACATCCACAGGTAATAGATGATCTTGACGGTCTTCTGGAAGTCCACTGGGATGTCCACGGTGATGTCATGGTAGAAGCATGGCCCTACTGGGAATCTCTCTGGAAGTGGAGGCCAGTTGTTTTTCCGTCCTACCAGGACATAAAAAACAGTAATGATTAATATTTATAATACCAGTCTGTCATAAGCCTGAGTAAACCACGATTGATTGAAGCGTTGGTGGGTGACTGTCGTAGTGAAAAACTACAACAGTATGGTACAACAGTATGGTACAACAGAGGCACGGGATGGTCCACATCCTGGGCCTCTCAGTTCGCCATGTGTCAAGTGTACGCTCCCTTCCTAAGCCAGTGGTTCTCAAATGGGGGTGCGCGTACCCCTGGGGGTACGTGAAGGCACTCCAGGGGGTACGTGAGATTTTAAAATATACTTATTTTTTTAAAAGTAGCATCCAATGCAAAACTCCTTACTCATATGAATTTTATATTCAGTAGGCTATTCAATTTCATTATCCTTAAACCCAGAGTCTCCCCTATACCAGGATGGTTCGACCCGACCTGTCACATGCCACCTGGCATCACCTGTCAATCACTTGGATCAACGATGGCGTTGCGGTTGAAGTGTAGCAGCGATTCTTTTGAAAACACGGAGGGACAAGTGGCAAAGGAGGCCAAAACAAAAATGCTTTGCGCTGGTTAGGGGGTACTGGTTAGGGGGTACTTGGCTGAAAAAGTATTTCACAGGGGGTACATCACTGAAAAAAGGTTGAGAACCACTGCCCTAAGCTATGAAAATCTTCCCGTTCTGCAAAACTATTATTAATGCGTCATTCCAGACGATCGACCACTTGCACGTCGATTCCCTTCTAGTCCAGCTGGACGGCTACAGGAAGAAGCCCCAAACATTAGCCTGAACCAGAGGCCCCTCTGTGATCCCCCGTGTGTGTGTGTGTGTGTAGACCCCCCCTGCCCCCCCCCGCCCACCTCCGGAGGCGCTCAGCGACTGCATCTCCCTCTCCCTGCGGTCCAGCTCCGACGCCTTCCTCTCCAGATCCTCCTGTCTCCTCAGCAGCTCCTGGGCAATGCGCGCCTGCTCCTGCACACGACACACGACACAAACCAAGACCTTCAGCGTCTCCATCCAGACCTCAGTCCTACTCCAGCTGCCCCCAGTCTGGGCATGGATCGCCCATCAGGAACGAGTTGCTACGGAGTGTGGAGCTCAGCGGCTGTGGCGCGGCGGTGGGCGGAGGGGGGCCAGACCTGGGTGGGGGGCGGTGCGTAGGACAGCGTGTCCTCCGTGGGGTTCATGATGGCGGGCTGGGCGTGGACGGCGGCTCCCGCGGCTTTGGGTGCCATGGCCGCCAGAGACGCCTACGGGAAGGGGAAAGGAGGGCATGGTTAGCTAGTCGCCATGACACGGATATAACGTTTAGGGAGGTTAAAACCCAGAAGACGACTGGTTTAATTCTGCGTCAGCATTAGGGGTCTCGCTGGGTTTCCTTGATGTCAATAGTATTCCCAGTTAAAATACATTCTACGGTTTCAAACTTGGCCACTCGATGAATTCGTCATGTACTTTATTCTCAGTGATATCTACTACAACAGTTGCATCAGGAATTATAATAAAAGACCTGAGATTATGTATTAATCTATCACATGTTTTAACAGGATCAGGCCATGTAGTGCACCATCATGTATAGGGAAATAGGTGAAGACATCCTATGAACCGAGCAGATGAGTTCAAACGCGCTGAAGAACATTCTGTTGTGTGTGACTTACTGGTTTGCCATCTGTGAAAGGGTTGTACTCTTCGAGAGCCGAGGGAATATTCTGAGTTACGCGAGTCACTGACGGATCCTGTGAAGTACGAACACGGACAGACAGAGCTCTGTCATATACGATCACACACAATCATTTTCCCACAATCACTTCTGCTTTTCCGGTGACAACAGCATGGATACCAAATGGCGCTGAACAGAGGCCTCTGGAAGCGGAACGGCTCGGCTATTAGCCCTCCCATTGTGAAGACATAAGCACTCATTACTCTACAAACATCCAGCTGATAATTCTATACTGCCAAAGATGGCTTCACTCTGATCATTTTCACAGCAAGCCCGTCTATAAATAGCCATGGGTTGTAACAGAACATCTCTAGACGCAGAACTGAGATAGAAATAAAAAGGATGAATATAGAGAAGGGCATTGTCCTCTGGTGGATCGTTAAAATACCATATTTTACAGAGGAGTGATGACAAAAAACGAGTTCAAGCTCAATAACTAAAAGCCTGAGCAACAGATGAATAACCAGGCACAGTGGTTATCTGTCCACGCCTAAATTTACTGTTTACTCATGGAGCACATTCCAGTGAATTACAGTGCACTTACTAATTTCTCCTCCTATACAGGCAACACAACATGATGCTATAAATAGTGTAGACCGACACTATTGAGATAAAGAGGAAGCTTACCATTAGCAGTAATTCATACAGCCCTTCAATGAGTCTCCTAGTCAAGATCGGTAGTCTCTATCCACAAGCAGTTTAACAGTCTCCAGACGAGCACTTGCTATGTCTTCCCGACTCTTAAAGTTATAGACATCTCTCCTTGCAATACACACACACACACACACACACACACACACACACACACACACACACACACACACACACACACACACACACACACACACACACACACACACACACACACCCCCCTTTTGCCAGGCCAATGCGTTAAATATTTAGTGTGTTGTTATTCATTGTTAATGAGGCCTTTTTAGCAGCTCCACAAATGTACATTTTGACTGTTGCGTTTCATTCCTCAAATGCCTTGACAGTCAAATAATAATTTAAGAAGGTCACTAACGATAGTTAAAACTTGAAACCAAATTATATTTTCCAATTGATCTTAGAGTTAGAGTCTCTTAAAAAGATATGCCTACTATACAGCAAATACTATGAAACAGACTGTGTAAACGATTGGATGCATGATTAGTCGAAACACAAATAACTCAGTTGCCAAGTGGATCATGACGCCACCTGTTAGTCATGGAGCAACATATGATTTCATTAACTATTGAACATGGCTCGGGGTAACGGCTCCATTGGTTTTGGGGCTAAAGCAGAAGCCAACAAACTAGAGAGAGGTGCAGGAACACTAGACAACCAACCACATGTCAATAATAAGTAATAACCATCCACTATTTAACTGTCTATTTGCCCTTGATATCAAGGGCATTGGGTATTCATATTCATACATAGTGGATGTACCACACCACAATACATAACAACCAAGTCCCAGCCCTGCCCTTTTGTGCTTAAACAGTCCTCTAAGTACATCTCTGCATGCTTATTGTGAGCAGACTGGCCTTACACAGAATAAAAGTGCTCACGTTTCATCCTAACCGTACACATGTTTATATTTGTAAGGTTAGTGTAACTATTTGTTGACTTGATAAATATAAAGTTGGTTGGGTTACAAGTCAAAATGGAGAACAAATGTCACGACAATCGAAACCAAAATGCATCCTGCATTAGTCGATTATCAATGCATTTAAATATACTTCCTGTTATTATAACATGAGATATATAGGATGCATTATGCACACTGATAGACGTAATGTTAGGTAGTGGAGGGGAGAGGTACACACATGTCGGATTACTTCTAGTCTGAGACTCAGTGACTCAGTGTCTGGATCAGACGTTTTAACTTGCACGTTTCCTCATATTGACAAAGTAAACGAACACATCTAATACTTTCGGGTAGCCCTTGAATATACATGATCCACTAGGGGCATAACTGCACACACAGTTGCACTTACAAAAAAGCAATGTCAGAGAAATGTCGTCAACGACTATCATATCACATATGGTACAACAGAAGCCTTAGAACCTGATCTGATCTGAATGTGAGCGGAGAGGACCGATAGTCCCCCTCTACATAGCAGACAGCCAGACAGCCAGCCAAGCAGACAGACAGACAGACAGACAGACAGCCAAGCAGACAGACAGACAGACAGCCAAGCAGACAGACAGACAGACCCACTACATAGCAGACAGACAGACAGACAGTCTCAGTACTCAGCAGCGCAGCTGACATGAGTATGCATGGCTCATATCAACAGAACAGGCTAGGCTAGCTCACAGCTCTCTACCTGGAACGGGTTGCTGACCTCCGGGTCGGCGAACGGGTTACTGTCGAAGTCGGACATGGTAACGGAGCGTTAATTCGGCCGGTCCGCCTGGCTATGCGCGAAAGGAAACAAAAAAGGCGATTTGAAGGCTTGTTTTTCAGAGCAGTGTCAGTGCGGCTCCTCTCCTCTGACGTGGACGCGCTCTATTCTGACGTGGACGCGCTCTCCTCTGACGTGAACGCGCCGCCGCCGCCGTCGGAAGTGCGGCGGCGGGCGGCGATAGGTCACCGAGACGAACCGTGAAACATAACGACGATATAATAACATATTAATATTAAACCTTACAATAAGAGTGTCTTTCTATAACGTAAATATATACCAAATGATACACTTGATACACCGATACACATGACTTGTATCAGTGTGTAGCCTACAATGCATTTAAATGTACTTCATGGTCTGATAACATGAGATAATATTGGGTGCATTACACGCACGGATAAACTAATGTCAGGTAGTGGAGAGGAGTGGTGCTACCAGACCGGTCGCATACAATACAATGGGACAATTAAGAAAGCTATTTGAAACACGAGCGATCCTTATTAAATGCGACTTCAACCATCCCCTTGGACGTCTAGACCAATCAATGACCTTGAAATGTTGTCACGTGAACCCCCCACAGCGCACCTGTGGCTCTACGGTGGCCGTGAGGCTCCCGCTGCTCCCTGAACACCTCACGGGCTTGTGACGGCAGTAGCCATGGCAACAGTCAGGTGCCACGTTTACAGACGTACGCGATGTACCAGAGCCGGTCCCCGGACCAGAGAGCCGGTCCCCGGACCAGAGAGCCGGTCCGTGGACCAGAGCCGGTCCCCGGACCAGAGAGCCGGTCCCCGGACCAGAGCCGGTCCCCGGACCAGAGCCGGTCCCCGGACCAGAGAGCCGGTCCCCGGACCAGAGAGCCGGTCCCCGGACCAGAGCCGGTCCCCGGACCAGAGCCGGTCACCGGACCAGAGCCGGTCCCCGGACCAGAGCCGGTCCCCGGACCAGAGAGCCGGTCCCCGGACCAGAGAGCCGGTCCCCGGACCAGAGCCGGTCCCCGGACCAGAGAGCCGGTCCGTGGACCAGAGCCGGTCCCCGGACCAGAGAGCCGGTCCCCGGACCAGAGAGCCGGTCCCCGGACCAGAGAGCCGGTCCCCGGACCAGAGGCCGTGGACCAGAGCCGGTCCGTGGACCAGAGAGCCGGTCCGTGGACCAGAGCCGGTCACCGGACCAGAGCCGGTCCCCGGACCAGAGCCGGTCACCGGACCAGAGCCGGTCCCCGGACCAGAGCCGGTCCGTGGACCAGAGCCGGTCCCCGGACCAGAGCCGGTCCGTGGACCAGAGCCGGTCCCCGGACCAGAGAGCCGGTCCCCGGACCAGAGCCGGTCCCCGGACCAGAGCCGGTCCGTGGACCAGAGCCGGTCCCCGGACCAGAGAGCCGGTCCCCGGACCAGAGCCGGTCCCCGGACCAGAGCCGGTCCCCGGACCAGAGCCGGTCCCCGGACCAGAGAGCCGGTCCCCGGACCAGAGGCCGTGGACCAGAGCCGGTCCGTGGACCAGAGCCGGTCCCCGGACCAGAGCCGGTCCCCGGACCAGAGAGCCGGTCCGTGGACCAGAGCCGGTCCCCGGACCAGAGCCGGTCCCCGGACCAGAGAGCCGGTCCCCGGACCAGAGCCGGTCACCGGACCAGAGCCGGTCCGTGGACCAGAGCCGGTCCCCGGACCAGAGCCGGTCCCCGGACCAGAGGCCGTGGACCAGAGCCGGTCCGTGGACCAGAGAGCCGGTCCGTGGACCAGAGCCGGTCACCGGACCAGAGCCGGTCCCCGGACCAGAGCCGGTCCCCGGACCAGAGGCCGTGGACCAGAGCCGGTCCGTGGACCAGAGCCGGTCCGTGGACCAGAGGCCGTGGACCAGAGCCGGTCCCCGGACCAGAGCCGGTCCGTGGACCAGAGGCCGTGGACCAGAGCCGGTCCGTGGACCAGAGCCGGTCCGTGGACCAGAGGCCGTGGACCAGAGCCGGTCCGTGGACCAGAGCCGGGCCTTGAAATATATATTTTTTTCCTCATCTTTTATAGGTTATATACGAGTCACGTTTTTTCCTCCGACGCATAGACTGCATACACTTATTTGTAGTGGAGAAAAGGGAAACATTTTGTGAATTCTTCTGAAAGTTTAAACATTGCTATATTCAATTCGTACAATTAGCCTTTGTTGCCACCTAGTTCATAATATGCAACTAAACCACTGTAAATTAAGCACTATAAATGTATTTTTTGTGGGTGGCTTTTCTTTTATCAGTGCATTGTTGAAGGGAGCCTGAGACTCATTTCATCGCTGTTGCATTAATTGTTGTGAATATGGCACATAAACCATCTTGAAAACCCCCACATCCTTTGTTTAAAAATGATGCATTGTGTCGTGTTCGTTTCTCCGCTCTGGTGCTCCCGGTCAAATTTGACCGGCCTGTTTTAACTCTTACATTGACACAAAAAAAAAAAGATCATCACGAAATGTATTTAACTCCCCTTTAAGCTGTAAACAATGTCTCAGACTACTGGTTTACATGAATAACTGCAGTGAATATACAAAGAATAGACACAGAAATTGTGTGTGTGCGTGTGGTGGTGATGGTGGATTTGTGTAGGCTACTATCTGATGGATGAACACAATCTAGGGTCACCCATTTCCTATGGCGGTCATTTTTGACCGGGAACACCACAGGTTTTACAAAGTTGACTAAACCACTCAAAATTAAATGAAAGTGGTGATCAGCAATTGTACATGTTCAAATGCCTAATGCCTAGGATATCATAAAGGCATTGAGACAATAAAATGTAAAGCACAATATTTATGATTGATGAAAGTAGGACATCGGTCAGATCTGACCCGAACACGACAGAAAGGTTAAAATGAAGGAATTCAAATTGACAACCGGTCGTCCATTTATGAATATTCCGGTCCTTGGAACCAAGAAAGTTTGGGAACCCTAGAGCCGCGGTCCCGTGGTTAGAAAGACACGCGCTCTACGTGCACTAGCTCCCGGACGTCCCACGTGACCCCTTCAGACACACACGCGCTCTACGTGTACTAGCTCTAGGACTCCTCACGTGACACCGAGCTGTGGCACACTTCCGCTCCTGCGTGGAAAAGTTAGTCGAAATCTCGATGAAGTTCAGCCTCGCAGCCCCTCGCCACAACACTACATTCCTACGTTTACGTGGCAGAGTTTGAGTTTGGCACGTCATAGACATTTCGGGGATAACATATGCTTTGAGCGTACACGTTTTTGAAGATGTTAAACATGTCGACGAACGCCTCCTACAACGACCAAGGAGGAGCGGAGGCTGCGGTGGAGGTGGGGACCGAGGGTACCTCCACCACCTCCGGCACCGCGGCCGGCTTCGGACTGTTCAGCACCGACTTTAAAAAGTAAGGCGTGTTTGTGTTTGTTGTGTGTGTGTGTGTGTGTGTGTGTGTGTGTGTGTGTGTGTGTGTGTGTGTGTGTGTGTGTGTGTGTGTGTGTGTGTGTGTGTGTGTGTGTGTGTGTGTGTTATAACTTTCCAAGTACACCTCTGCATGCTTATTGTGCGCGGACTGGCCGTACACAGAATAATAGTGCTCACGTTTCATCCTAACCGTACACATGTTTCTATCGGCATGTGGTATTCTTGCTGAGGTCCTTTGTAGTTATTGGTGCATGAACTTGCCTCAATCGAAGGCGTGCTGCTCTCTTGGACTGGTGTGTTTGTCCTGCCCACTGGAGTCATGGATCACGAAGGCACCTGACCAGTCCAGACGCTGCATGCATACAGATCTCTGATGCCTGACCCCTCATAGTGACACGACCGCCCCCTGGTACTCTGTTGGTTGTTGGAACAACAACGTTTTATTAATTGATTTTGCAATCATATACAAGTCATCCAGTGCATCACTATATTTCACTTTCATATCTCGGTGAAGGAGCACAGTAGAAACTTAATTTCCGTTCTTCTGGTTGGAAGATTAAGTGCACGAAATGACCCCTGCATGATAATGATGTTGAGAACAGTAGGCTGGTAATCATACCACCATATGAACAAGAAGGAGAAGATGCATTCATTTATTTATGGAGAACCTCAAACCGATGACCTTTTATGTGATCATGTAAAATATGACTTCAAGTTGTCTAGATCCAGGTTGGCCTACCAGATTTCCTTGCAATCAAAAGACATGGCTAATATTTAGTTTTTTAATTCCCACTTATTTGCTTTGTTACGCACATTATACACTAATACATATTTTTCTAAATATGATTAATAACTTGAGATTAGAAAATCTGAAAATGAGTGAATCATTCTTATTGCTTTGGACACCCAAACGCCTTATCTTGTCTATTAAGCTACAATGTGAGCTTGTGTTTGTTTTGTGAAGGAGATGAATACTAAAGAAGTTGCTGAATAGTGCTAATGTCTGTCACATTAATTAATTCATACTAGTGCTATTTCATTCCCCGGCTCATCCTAGCTGAGTCGAGGAGTCCCTGAGCGAGACATCACCCTAAGAGACCCTCGTCCCGAGGGCTAGCTGTCTCCTCTTGCATAATACACTCCGCCGTCGGTGTGAGAGTGTGTACGAACCGTTATAAGTCACTTAAAAAAAAAAAAAAAGTCACTGAAAAAAGCATCTGCAAAATTTCCTAAATGTAACTACCTGTAACAGTGTAGTTCATATGCTATAACATATTGGAACTGCCTTGCGTTCAACCTACCTCAATTCTCTCATGTGACCCCCCTCTCCCGGGACCTCCACTGGCTCCCTAGCCGTCGCAGCTCGTATCAGATTCAAGATGATGCTACTGACCTACAAGGCGCTCAATGGAAATTCCCCTGCCTCCCTCCAAGCATTGGTTAAACCACACACCCCAGCTCGAGCGTTCTGCTCAACTACCTCAGCTGGACGTCTGGTACCACCATCACTAAGAGCAAGCAAAGGTTGATCATCAAAGTCACAACTCTGTTTTGGCACCGCAGTGGTGGAACGAGTGGCCACCCCTCCTATAGCACTTATTGTATGTCGTACGTCCTGGCACTTAATGTACGCACTTATTGTATGTCGTACGTCCTGGCACTCAAAACATAAGAATAATTTAAATAAAAGTACTTTTCTTTTTCTCATCCTAGCCATCTTTGTTGTACAGTGGGAATGGGTTAACCTAGTGATTGTAAGTGCTTTGCACTTGGTTCTGTGAACATCTGTACTGTACCGACAGTGATATTGTTTCTTCTTCTTCTGACAAATGTACTTATTGTAAGTCGCTTTTGGATAAAATTGCTTTGGACGGGTGTTGAAAACTATGCTAATACACTTAAAACAATGCATCTGGTTCGTCCAATGAAATCGCCATGCCCATGTCAAATAAAATCAAATAATAAAATCAAAAAAGTGTCTGCTAAATGCCCTAAATGTCAATGTAAACAATGGCACGGTGTGGTTGGATTAGTGGTTGGGATAACTCGCTTATTCACATTTTACCAACTTTTCTTAACATTAATCCTTAACCCTATGCCTAGCTCTTTATTGCCTATTCCTAACCCTTAGCCCCTAATCCTAACACATTGTTTAACATGCAGTTCCATAACATTTACATTGATATTTAGGGCATTTAGCAGACGCTTTTATCCAAAGTGACTTACTTTACTTAATGAGTGTTGTCAGAAGAAGGAGAAACGACAATATATTGCTGTGGGTACAATAAGGCTGTTCATAGAAACAAGTGTCAAGCACTACCAATCACTAGGTTAACCCATTCCCCGTATGCAAGCTAGGATAAGATGCCACACAACTAAGGACTATTTTTATAACGTTATTACATATTAAAAACATGCCATTTGCTGTCACAGTATTACACTGTACTTACTTGCCTAATTCCTATTTTAAAGTGTTGTCAGAGACGATCAGAAATAACTGGAGAATGAAGCGTAACATGAATGGCTGGTCGCTCAGTTTGTCATTCACTTTATACAATATGAATAATAATAGACAAGAACAATCAAGAGATAATAAACAAAATCTTGTATTGAACAACAACAACAGTTAGTTAGTGAGCCGTTAAATTTTCTCCGGTAAATACTTCAAAATCGTAAATTTCAAAGTCAAATAAAGTAGTTCACATTTTCGAACAGTGTCGTGTTTAACGGTCTCCTACGGAAGAAGATTAGGGCCACAAAAAACAAAAAAATTGAGTTCTGACTTTATTCTCAGAATTCCATAGTTCTGAGAATAAAGTCAGAATTCTGACTTTGATCTCAGAATTCTGATTTAATCTCAGAATTATGACTTTTGTCTCACAAAAAAAAGGAAGCACCGTCACTGGATTAGAGGTCCCATGACGTGCCACCAGGTGTGAGTGTGAGTAGCCCTTACAAGCCCTTTTGAAAATCTGTGTCTTATGACATCACAAGTGGGCATGTCCGGCTAGATGTGTGACGGCTAGAGGCTGATCACACTCACACCTGGTGGCACGTCATAGGACCTTTAACCATCCGTGCGCACCGGTTCTAAATACAATGGACTCATCGTCATAGTGGACCAAGTAGTGCTGCTGTACCACCAGCTGATGACGCCTAGGCCTACGTTACACATGGTTATTGCGGGACTAACTCTGTGTAACGTGGCCTGAGGCAGGCCTCACTGGTGTTGGGTTGTCCCTGAGGCATGGGCATCACGGCAGAGCCTGCTTGCTCCCCTTTTGTGCTAGCTCCACCTTTTCAATGACGCTATCCCCGTTGAAAGAAAGTACATTTGACATGACCGTGTTCTTGCAACAGTGTAATTGCACATGTTATTATAAGCAATGTAAAAATGGCGGCTTAGCTCAGGAGGGAGAGTTAACTTATAACCCAAAGGTTTATTAAACGTCCTTCATTGTGTTGGTCCTCTCCCTACAGTCACAAGGTTGTTCAGTAGTCACTAAGTCAGTTTGTGCTGTGGTTGAACTCAATGTGTGAAATAAGGACACAAATCTGCACCACAGATCTGTGCCATCTTTCAATTGGATTAGCATTTTCTTTTGTGCACAGTTTTTTTGCTTTCGATTTTTGACCGTCAAATCAAATTCAGTGTTACAATTCTTTATTATTTATTTAAAAAAATTGGAGATTGCCCAACTATTCTTAACTGTTAAAATAAAGTAACAAAACTTGGCTGTTACTTTTACCATCAAAAAATGAATCTATTGTTAACCACGTTGAATCCGAAAGAGATCATTAGGTTTGTAGTCCCATACCCAGAGACAAAGTATCTTCTAGTTTACCCATCCTATTTTTCCACTAGAGGGCAGTCAAACCACTTACTTAGGCCTATGCCTTGAAATGTACAAGTGTTACAGATTTTTCCTTGTTATATATTAAATTGCATTGCATTTTTATTTAATCAGAAGATTGTGATGGCTTTGGAACATCATTTACTTTGTAAATTTCTCAACACGTGTTGGTGCTTGAATTGGGGCGTTCAAGTATTTTAAAGTAAGCCATTCAAGTTATTTTTTATGAATTTGTCCAGGAGGCATTTGAATCCATTCCACACAATTACTCCCTTTCTCATATTTGGAAGCACAAATGCTATTGACATTTTCATGCTATTGTCATGCTATTGTCATCTGCCGATAGCATTTTCCAATCAACTATGAAGTATATTTCTCAGTTATTTTCTCACATGACGCTCACTATCAGTGATGCTAGGCCATAAACCTGTTTATTTGTGGGGAAAATATATTTGAAAATAGGGGTGGCACCTCACGATTCGATTAGATTCAGAGGTCAACGATTAGATTCTAAAACGTTTATCGATGCATCTCGATGCAACAATTTTTTTAATGTACATTTCCATGTGGGATTTTCAAAAAAATATATATATATACATTTGAGTTTGCTAATCACTTCCTACTTGTGTGATGATCATTAAAGACAATCAACAGATGAATTACCTTATCTAATATTTTATATTGGATAAAGTCGGTTCTCTGCGGAGGACCCGCAGGCAGAAAGGAGAGTTTTGTAGCGCTCTGCAGCAGGCCAACAAATTTAATAAAAATAAAAAATATATATATATACAGTATATATATATATATTCAGATTATAAATTTTTCTGCATCAAGACGGACTCGTTCTAGAGAGAAGCGTGATGCATCGAAGAATCGTCTATTTTTCCCACCCCTATTTGACAATGCCCCAACAGCAGAGGCATTATGAATATCACATATCACTGATAAGATATGACGACGGCAAAGATCCTCCTCATGTGAATGTAAAACATTAACATCATCCACTACCCCCGATTAGTTCTTTAACCTCCTAAACTCAAGTCCAACCCGTACTCTTCCAAGTCCATTTCATAAAGCTGAACTTGATTCATCCGTAGGACCACCATTCCTCATGTCATCTGTATTGTTGTCTTGGTCGTCTGAACCGGGCCGAACAGCACAGCGGCGCGTCCGCTCTGTTCTTATCAGCAGAGGGGTGCTGGCAGCCAGTGTGATCAGACCGGCACGGGCGCCTGGCTACAGTAAACTCCAGCAAAGGCGATGAAAAGTTCCTCATTGTTTGGCCACCGGCACATAAAGATAAGGCTCGGCGGCTTCCCCTTCTTACAGGGAGGGGACGGAGCTGACCTCGGGCTGGTGAGTTGGCTCCACAAAGCAGCCACAAGTCATAAGTGTTTAGTGGCCTCTGGCCCTCCAGCAGCCCTGAGAGGAATCCTATAGGATCCCAGAGGACAGTCAGACCGCACCCGTCAGCAACGGGACTATTGATTCCAGCCCGCTGATGGAATGCGGCCCTGGGAGGACAAGAGGTCTCCAGAGCAGAATGAGTGCTGGCTGTCGGAGATGTTCGGGGGTGGACGGGTCGGACAAGGGAGGTGAATCTTGTGACTCATATCAGGCAGAGAGTGCAGCGGGACAAACGGCAGTGAAGGCAGGCGTGGGAGAACAGAGGCAGCACACACTGCCCCGAGGGCCGTGTTTCGCGTGGAGCCGCGGTGGCGTTTTTTAAACCAGCATCTCATTATCTGTAACCTGGAAGGCAGAGCGTTGGTTTCAGCGGACTGTTATTCAAAGTGTTTCTAGAAGGAACCCGACTGGTGGAGTTGTTTCTGGCGTGCCGGTTTCCGGTTGAGGCGTTTCTGGGAGCGTGCGCCACGAGCTCTGCAGCGCTGACGGCTCCTTGACAAGGAGACGAGAGAGACCAGGAACTGAGAGGGACCAGGGACTGAGAGGGACCAGGGACTGAGAGGGACCAGGGACTGAGAGAGACCAGGGACTGAGAGGGACCAGGGACTGAGAGGGACCAGGGACTGAGAGGGACCAGGGACTGAGAGGGACCAGGGACTGAGAGAGACCAGGGACTGAGAGGGACCAGGGACTGAGAGGGACCAGGGACTGAGAGGGACCAGGGACTGAGAGAGACCAGGGACTGAGAGAGACCAGGGACTGAGAGGGACCAGGGACTGAGAGGGACCAGGGACTGAGAGGGACCAGGGACTGAGAGGGACCAGGGACTGAGAGGGACCAGGGACTGAGAGGGACGGTCATGTACGGCTGCGGGTTTTCTGCGTTTCGTCTGGAGGCCAGGGGAGCCATGAAGGCGGCCCTCGTGTCGGCCGAGAACCTCCAGCTCTCGCTGCGGCCGGAGCTCAGCCAGGAGGAGCAGGCCCTGACCCGGGATCACCGCTGCCACGACCACGAGGAGGCGCAGGGTCCCGGGTACGGACACCAGACCCCCCCACCCCCCCCAACACTCATACTGCTGCTGCCGCTGCTGCCGGCCTAGCCCGGCCGCATATTGACCGTCCCAAGTTGTTGTGCTGTGTCGGGGCGTTTGGAGGGTTTGTTTGAGGACTTTGCTGCTTGGACTGAGGATATTTAAAGTGGCTGAAGGGTAATCGTAATGCCGTTTTGTTTCCGTGAAGTGTTTGCTGACACAAGCTCTTGTTTTTGAGAACTTAGTTTTGAGTCTGCATGGGAAATGTTTGCTTTGTCCAAATATGTTAACATATCACATGTATGCGTAATATCAATGCGTCACGTGTATGTTTGTCGACGTCTGTCTGTCTGTCTGTCTGTCGTGTAATGGAATGACACCGCTCATTGGCTATCAAACTTCATTCTCTGCACCCATTCTGCAGCCCCAGGTAGAACTTGTCTAATCCAGTGTTGATGATGCATAACAAATCCATAAATCCACAGACCATTACATTTAAAGTATGTAAGAGTTCTGAGAAAGTAGAAATACATTTGTTTTGCTGTTTATTATTCGTTTCTATGGTAACGTGTGATGAATGAAGATGTGTGCATTCAACAGTTGAAAGCTTGCATAAAAATGTATATTGCTCAGAAATGAGTCATTAGCTGATCTTGTAACTGAGATGTTGGGTATTGTTCGCCGTCTCAGGTCTGGATAACTCTGCGTCCCGTTTGTTCTCGTAGGAATGATGACCTTAAGGAGATGTTGGAGAGCAACAAGGAGTCTCTCAAACTGGAGGCCATGAAGAGGATCATAGGGGTGAACATCTTTTTACGTGTCATGCTGTAGTTTGAAACCACAAACTGTGGGGGTCATTGCTGGACAGACAGTGAGTGGTGATACTGGTACATCTTCTGTCTTCATCCAGCTCATCGCCAAAGGGAAGAATGCATCTGAATTGTTTCCTGCTGTGGTGAAGAATGTTGCCAACAAAAACATTGAGGTATGGCGGATTGTTGTTTGAGATGTTATTCAATTATTAATACACAGAGAATCATTCAAACTAATTGTAAATGGGTTTAAAGCTTGGGCAGTAGGCAATTGATTTGGGCATTTTCTGTGAAATGTGTTGAAGTCCTCTTTACATCCCGACAGCTCTTAATAAATCAAATGCCTGTAACACACCCATCAATCATTTCATTCAGCCTGAATGAAATGATTGGATGGCCTGCCTGTCTGTCTTCACTAGGCTAGGCCAACCCAGTGCTAAAGCTAGCGGGCTAGTCACGTGTTTTGGGGGAGTGGCTTAAGAGGGAGTGGCTTAAGAGGGAGTGGCTTAAGAGGGAGTGGCTTAAGGGAGGGGTGGGGTTATTTTGGTTTAATACTTCAGAAGTCAACCTTACTCCGGCTAGTTTCTCCAAAGTATCTACCCTAGCTGCAACTTGCATAACATTCCACTCAAACATTTTCTGCAGAAATGTTAAGTTTGAGCATTAGCGTTAGCTTCATTGATGATTGTAAATAACTTCTGTAAGCTTCAACCAACCGTGTAGCAGCTACCCCACTGTCCTTCAAATAAACCTTCCCCATTCCCACACACACACACACACACACACACACACACACACACACACACACACACACACACACACACACACACACACACACACACACACACACACACACACACACACTGTGTGTGTGTTGATTAGCAGCAGTGGAATAATGAAGTTAGTTTGAGGGGCAGCATGTGTGTAGGAGTGTGCGCGCCAGGCGCAGTGAGGGAGGCGTGCAGGGGGCGGGGCCCCGCGGCCGCGCTGGGGAGCAGGTGGACACATGTAATTAACAGCAGAGGGGCCCCAGTCACGCTCTCTCTGTGTGTGTGTGTGTGTGTCTCTCTCTCTCTCTGTCTCTGTCTCTCTCTCTCTCTCTCTCTCTCTCTCTCTCTCTGTCTCTGTGTATCTCTCTCTCTCTGTCTCTCTGTCTCTGTGTATCTGTCTCTCTCTCTGTCTCTGTGTAGCTCTCTCTGTCTCTCTCTCTCTCTCTGTCTCTGTGTATCTCTCTCTCTGTCTCTGTGTGTCTCTCTCTCTCTGTCTCTCTCTCTCTCTCTCTCTGTGTATCTCTCTCTCTCTGTCTCTGTGTATCTCTCTCTCTGTCTCTCTCTCTCTCTGTCTCTGTGTCTCTCTCTAGGTCGGTCTCTCGGTCGGTCTCTCTCTCTATTTTCTTATTGGACACAATATAAAACCATGTATCAAGAGCGAGTGGAGCAGTGTATTGTTTGTATTGTATTGTATGTGTTTGTATTGTATTGTATGTGTTTGTATTGTATTGTGTGTGTTTGTATTGTATGTGTTTGTATTGTATGTGTTTGTATTGTATTGTGTTTGTATTGTATGTGTTTGTATTGTATGTGTTTGTGCACCCCTCGTCTTTGAATTATAGTGACGCCGTTATTTGTGTATAGTGGATGTGATAGCAGGGCAGGAGGACCAGCATGTGTCCTGCGGTCAGTCCTCAGCAGGGCTTGTGTTAGTCATGGCTCGCCCACGTGAAGGGGACCAGCTCCTATGCAGCATGTCTACAAGGAGTCCTCTGGAAGGGATGACTTCATGGAGCTCACCAGTACCAGCCTCCTGCTCTGAACCCCAGCCGACCGCAGCCAGCTGTACAACCTGTTTGGCCTTTTGCTTCCATGTCAGCTCATTCCTCCTTTTAGATCATCCAACTTATCCCCAGGGCATATCCTTTTATTTATTTCTTGTTTTTTATATTGTATAATCTTCATTTATAGTTCCATTAAAATGTAATTTAGCATGTTTATTTGTGTTGCCGAGCGACTGTAGACAGTGTTTTGCGTGTTGCTGTCGGAGCGCTGGTAGGTGACGGCTCCCCTGTGCGTGTGTTGCAGCTGAAGAAGCTGGTGTACGTGTACCTGGTCCGCTACGCTGAGGAGCAGCAGGACCTGGCCCTGCTCTCCATCAGTACCTTCCAGAGAGCGCTGAAGGTACGTCCCCCCCAGGGCCTCCTCTCCACAACGTGGACTCTGTGGGTCTGCCGCTGTGTTAGAAACCATCAGCTGACACGTCATTAATCCGTACCACGGCGTTGACATTTACATTCAGGGCACTTAGAGACGCTTTTATCCAAAGCGACTTACAATAAGTGCGTTCGTCAGAAGAAGGAGAAACAACAATATATCGCTGTCGGTACAGTAAGGATGTTCATACAACCAAGTGCCAAGCACTAACCATCACTAGGTTAACCCATTCATTGTACAAAACAGAGATAGCTAGGATAAGATGCTGCACAACTAAGTACTTTTTTTTGAGTGCCAGAACATACGGCATACAATAAGTGCGTACATTAAGTGCCAGGATGAGGCAGGTCGAGGTTCAAGGCAAAATACTAATTATAATAAGATAAATACACATAAAAACAACATGCAGCTGCCTATTTGGATTTAGAAAGTACTAAAATAAAAAACATATTTACATATCTCTATGGATGGGCTATTGTCAGCTTGCAGTGATTAAAAGTATATATTGACATAATAATCATATGTTTACCTCTCACTATGCAAGGAGGGGAATAGCGGTGATATGCCAACACAGCCAATGTGCCACCAATGTGCCATTTGTAAACCATCGTATGAGTAAACCCTTTCCATTCAACATTAATAAGAATGTGTTCTTCATTAACTTAGTCTACTTGGTAAAAAAAAAAGGTGTTGACGATGTATCAACGTGAATGTATTTTAAATTGTGTATCAAATCATAAATGAAACATTGTCATTCTGCATGTCACTATTAACACATCCTAAGGGGAGAGCAGGGTGAGGCGTGGGCTGGCCTCTAGGAGGTGATCCCTGACAACCCTCTTCTCCCCTTGGGGAACAAAGATGGAGACGTATGGAGGACTCTCCGCTCTCCTCTGATCACCTCCTCCCTTCCAGGACCCCAACCAGCTGATCCGAGCCAGTGCGCTGCGTGTGCTGTCCAGCATCCGGGTGCCCATCATAGTCCCCATCATGATGCTGGCCATCAAAGAGTCGGCCAGTGACATGTCTCCGTACGTCAGGAAGACCTCGGCCCACGCCATCCAGAAGCTCTACAGGTACGGTGGCCTGTGTGGGTCCAACCTGTCAGGACGCACTGGGCTTACTGGACACGCTGGGATTCAGATAGATAGATAGATAGATAGATAGATAGAGTGATAGATAGGTAGAGTGATAGAGTGATAGATAAAGTGATAGCTAGATAGATAAGTGATAGATAGATTGATAGACAGAGTGATAGATAGATAGAATGATAGATAAAGTGATAGATAGATAGAGTGATAGATTGATAGATAGATAGAGTGATAGATAGATAGATAGATAGTGATAGATAGATAGTGATAGATAGATAGATAGATAGATAGATAGATAGATAGATAAAGTGATAGATAGATAGATAAAGTGATAGATAGATAGGTAGAGTGATAGAGTGATAGATAAAGTGATAGATAGATTGATAGATAGAGTGATAGATAGATAGAATGATAGATAAAGTGATAGATAGATAGAGTGATAGATTGATAGATAGATAGATAGAGTGATAGATAGATAGAGTGATAGATAGATAGTGATAGATAAAGTGATAGATAGAGTGATAGATTGATAGATAGAGTGATAGATTGATAGATAGATAGATAGATAGATAGATAGATAGATAAAGTGATAGATAGAGTGATAGATAGATAGATAGATAGATAGATAAAGTGATAGCTAGATAGATAGATAGATAGTGATAGATAGATAAAGTGATAGCTAGATAGATAGAGTGATAGATAGATTGATAGATAGAGTGATAGATAGAGTGATAGATAGATAGAGTGATAGATAGATTGATAGATAGATAGATTGATAGATAGAGTGATAGATTGATAGATAGATAGTTAGATAGATGGATAGATAGATAGATACTTTTATTGATCCCAAAGGGGAAATTCAAGGTCACAGTAGCTTTAAAGACAGATCTACAGATCTACATGAATGCTATGGACAATAAGAGATACTGAATAAACTAAATAAAATAAAATGTCCACATGAATGAGTGCATGAATTTGAAGCCACCAGTGCTAGGATAGTTCCACTGTAGGGGGAGGGGGGGTCGCAGAGCTAGAAAGAAGGTTTGCAAAGCCAACCTGCTCCTTAATGGAAAAGCAATCCCTAAGAAAGTGATGCAGTGGGAACCAAAGTAGTGCTCTGGATAGTTCCTGGTCCAAATCTCAACATAAATGCACAACGTTTTGATCAGGTGTAAATATTGACTCAGATTGCTCTCTATGGTTAAACGCATGCTGTTGCATGAGTTACCTGTGATTGGCCATTGGCCACACCTGGTAACGTCAATCAAACATTCTGGCTACACCCTCCCCCCAAAATGAATTTCTTGTAACGTAGCGAATGGAGACAGAGCAGCCCTAAGCCCCGCCCCTAAAAGCTTTGGATGGAAGCGATTGCAACGTGTTTGTCTGATAAATCATACTCTTTATTATTGTTTACTGATGTAGTTTAGCAGACAATGACTGAGGAAATGGCTGTTGCCATGTAGTCTTAATCCTTATCAGCCTTAACGCTGATACGAAGGACAAGAGGAATGTAAAGTATTTTGTTTTGACTGCGTTTGGTAGGCTGGGACTCACTGGCAGGGCCGTGTTGATTTGTGACAATTGAGGTGAGGTCACAGGTTCATGTTGTTTCAGCGGTCTAAAATACGTTTCTCCTTGCAGCCTGGACCCGGAGCAGAGGGAACACCTCATCGAAGTCATTGAGAAACTATTGAAAGACAAAAGCACAGTGAGTCAAAAGAGACCAGCAACCTGTTCTCTCTCTTTCTCGCTCTCGCTCTCTCGCGTGCTCTCTCCCCTCCTCTCTCACTCTCTCATGCTCTCTCCCCAACTCTCTCACTCTCTCGTGCTCTCTCCCCTCCTCTCTCGCTCTCTCGCGTGCTCTCTCCCCTCCTCTCTCACTCTCTCATGCTCTCTCCCCTCCTGTCTCACTCTCCCCTCCTCTCTCACTCTCTCATGCTCTCTCCCCTCCTCTCTCACTCTCTCGTGCTCTCTCCCCTCCTCTCTCTCCCTCTCGTGCTCTCTCCCCTCCTCTCTCTCCCTCTCGCTGAGACCCCACTCAGTGACCACCCTCACCACTGGGGGGCGCTCCACTCAAGCGCTTCACCCTCCTCGCCCCTCTTTCCTTGGGCTGGCGCCCCAATGCCATGGTTTGTTAACACCCACTTAGAGCCAAACATCTTCAGATGGTTCTTGTTAAGTGTCCATTTGGAGAGGCGCTTCAGCACTGATGCTCGTGTCAGCTTAATTCTCTCTCAGGCCAACTTTCTCTCATTCCTTTCCCCTGGTCGTCCGCGGCCCCAAAGCGCTACATGAATAAGTCGGTGCCGCAGATTCCTGCTTCAGACCTCCGTCTTGCAAATGGGGACTGCCGCAACTGGCGTCGCAGCGCGTCACTTTCAGACGGACAAAATACAAACCAGTTTTTCCCAGTGCATGAAGTTCTATATATCATATTATAAATCACCCACACACACACACACACACTGACAAACACAAACACACACACACACACAGTTTGTTGCAATCTGTTATCCACTCACTGTATCCATGTCACCATAGCAGCCAAACAGCCCAGGCCCCGGGTGGGGGTGTAGGGGAGGAGGGTGGGGGGGGCGGTGGGGTTTGGAAAGTCCCAGTGCCAGATGCATAGCATATTTAGCTGCAGACGCTAACAAAGACAGATGAGTGGTCTTCAGCGGGGGCCCACAAACTGGGCTGGGGGGACGCGAGGGAAAGGGCATTATCATCTCACGGAGCGCGCGCGCGGCATTAGCGGGTGATGAATGGAGCAGCTCCTGGACACGGCAGATAGTTAATGGCTCACCGTCGGCCACTGCACTTTTTTACCACGGCAGAATGATGGCGTCTTTAGTTTGTCCTGCCGTCAGGTCCTTGTTGTCGGCGTTTAGGCTTGTGTTGTCGTCTGCTGTCGGCCAGGTGATTTAAATGCGTGCGTTATGTATGTTTAGTAAAATACGTCCTGTCGTTTTGAGAGGGATCGAGGAACCTTCACGGTCTCAAAATCTGGCGAGAGCTTTTCAACGCGGCGAGCATTGGCCGACTGCATGTGCTTTTTTTCCGCAAGAGTACATTTGTTTTACTTGTTTTCATCAACTATCTCCTTATGTAAGTCTAGTACAATAACTAGGATGTATTTTGTTGACACATGTGCGTCATGTCGATATCTGAACCAATCCTTGCTCCTGGTATTAAGCAGGCGTCCTAGTAGAGCAACAGACTGACCGGCCCGCGTTAAGACAGCCTCAGGTAACACATTTAATTGCGGCGAGTGGCTGAGATTCATTTAGTCGTTTATCTGCAAAATCAATGGAGGAAATTGGGGTAAATCGTGGCAGTGCCGTGGATGTCACCGGATCGGACGGAGAAACGGCGGAAACGTTCGGTTATTGTTGCAATCTGTGTCGTTGTCTGCGGCCCGCGGGCATTTACCTTTTTTTTTTTACAGATGTGCTCGTCAAGCTAAACGGCGGCGACACCCGGGGGTGCTGGGTAAGCAGGCGCTGCTCTTAAAGAGGAGGCGGCCGGGCGGGGGGGCGGGGGGGGGGGGCTGACGACAGACAGCCCAGGAGTTGGTGCAGCTGTTCCAGCGTGATGGATCTATTATTCAGCCATTACAAGATAAATGATCGATCCCTCCCATACCGGCCCCCGCAGCCTTTGCAAAATTGAAATGAGAGCGTAGAGGAGCTGGGGGGGGGGGGGGGGGGGGGGGTGTACGACTGTGTCGTGGAGGTGGTGGTGGTGGTGGTGGTGGAGGAGGTGGTGGTGGTGGAGGTGGTGCTATGATTAGGGGCTAGGTGAGATGCCCACTAATTTAAGAGGAGAAAACAGAGGGTGGGAGCGGGGGGGAGGAGGAGGGGAGGGAGGATAGCGCCGACCCCACAGCGGGGCCATCCATCACGAGGAGGCGTGCGGCGCGGGGCTGGCGTGATGACCCAGCACTCCGCGGCGCCCGCCAGCGTAATTAGGATTCATAGCAGAATAGATGCAGGGAAGCGGCCCGCGCCCCTTCATCATCTTACAGGAAATGTATTGTTATTAGAAGAACCATTTGCTTAGTGTGATTTTCCCATTACCGGCTTGTCACGTTAAAAAAAATAAAAAATAAAAAAAGGGGGTGTGTGAGGTAGAGGTGAGGGGGAGGGGCAGGTGTTTGAACTCCCCAGATTGGGGTGTCAGTTTTGTTGATGTTGCGTGTAGTTTACCGCGGAGCGGGTGTCTTATGGGGACGTTGGCTCTGAATGAGCGGCGCCGTGCAGAGCCGATAGCACACAGCCCGTCCCTCAACCCCCGCGCGCCGCTAAGCTAACCTTGGCGATGGATGACGTATGGCCGCACGTTACCATGTCCCCGACACCCAGGGAGAGCGTACATGTTTACATGCCGCACATATTTAAATACATGTTGTCTATATGCAGGCGTTCTGATGGATATCTGAGCTCGGGTCAACTGGATGCAAAAGAGGACGGTGAGATGGTGGGTTCTGATTGGACCGCCTTGATGTAAGGTCACCTGAATGTAAAAGAGGAGAGGGTAGTGTAGTGGTTTGTGTGTTTCTCTCCTGGCAGAAAGGGTGTGTATATGAACCACAATGTGCCTGTAGGCGTCCTTGAGTAGGACTCCTCTACCACTCCCTGCTTCTAAAGGAAAAGCTTCAGACAAATCACTAAATGACACAAAGAAAACACCTGGATACACCTTTTATCCAACATGTCTTAAACCACCTCCTGAACTACTATTTTCTTGTTTCATAAGCTCCCCGGCAGCTGAGGGAAACTACGCCAATGTGCCTGGAAGCTTTATAAAACATTAAAATGTTTCCTTCAAACGTCAGTATTTGTCTCAAAATGCGAGGCCTGGCCAAGGGTTACTCTGCTCTCAGAGAACACACACACACACACACACACACACACACACACACACACACACACACACACACACACACACACACACGCACACACGTGGATGGAGAGCACCACCACCACACACAATCAATGTGTGCTCATGACAGGGCTGATAGGACGGCTCCAGGGTTAGCGGCGGGGCCACCCGGGGCCCGCACACGTTAATTGGCAATACCAGATTCTGCTCCCGCTCCCCGTCCCTCCCTCACCCTGCGTTCCCGTCCGCCTGCCGTGTTAATGCTGTTTGCATATTAATGCGCCGGCGTGTCACTCAGTCAGGCCCCTCAGTCAGGACGCCGGGAGACCAGAGCCACACGCACACACACCCCCAAATGGTCTCTCTCTCTCTCCAGTAAAACCCCCGGTGATTGTAGCATGTAGCGGTGGTGTCTTTCTGTGTCTCTCTCTGTTTCTCTGTCTGTTTATTTCTCTGTGTGTGTGTGTGTGTGTGTGTGTGTGTGTGTGTGTGTGTGTGTGTGTGTGTGTGTGTGTGTGTGTGTGTGTGTGTGTGTGTGTGTGTGTGTGTGTGTGTGTGTGTGTGTGTGTGTGTGTGTTGAGCTGAGGAAAAACTAAAAATGCCAATGAGGATTGTGAGACAGATTCCATATTGGAAACGGCAATTTGTTATCGTCGGATTTCTTTCACAGCACGGTGTGAAAAAAGAAACCCGCTAAGCGATTAGATTTTCCGTCTAATTAAGTCCTGACTATTTGAGCTGGAGTCTTGTTTACCGTAATCAAAGCAGTAAATCACCATTATGGTGCTCATTCCATTAAGTACAATATGAGCAAGTTCTCTAACACCGGTGTCATGTCTATTCTTATTCTTTGTTTTGAGTTTTTTGTGTTAATGGAAAATGGGCGTAAAACATCAGCATTCTCATTTACTTTGCTCCCAAAAAAACAGCTCATATGCGCATCCTGGCATTTCCTAGAGGGGCCATGCAGGTGTGTGTGAATGTGCGCGTGTGTACATTAGGGCTGCTCACTTATGGAGAAAATCTCGATAATCACGATTATTTTGGTCAATATTGAAACTCGATTATTCTAACGATTATTTTTGAGTTTGAAAACATGACGCATTTATTCAGAATTTCTCCAAAAAAACTCTTTGTAGCTGAGAACTTTGAAATTTCCCCTTAAGAAAATACACAAAATGGTCAAATAGAAAATAATTTCCAGCTATGTATCCAGCTGTTCTGCAATTTCTATAAAGAAAAAAAATATATAAATAGTTTCAACTCGATCATGTTAGTTTGGTGATCATTTGACAGTGAAATCTAAATGGCGATCAACATTCGCTGAATGGCCCAGCCCCGGTGCACGTCGTTCACTCCAGCGTCTGTCCCCCGGTCCTCTCTCAGCTGGTGGCGGGCAGCGTGGTGATGGCCTTCGAGGAGGTGTGTCCGGACCGCATCGACCTGATCCACAAGAACTACCGCAAGCTGTGCAACCTGCTGGTGGATGTGGAGGAGTGGGGCCAGGTGGTCATCATCTCCATGCTGACGCGCTACGCACGCACCCAGTTCACCAGCCCCTGGCAGGAGGTGAGGGCCCCAGGACAGGGGTGGACCAGGACCCCCTCTGGTTCCAGGGGTGGACCAGGACCCCTTCTGGTTCCAGGGGTGGACCAGGACCCCTTCTGGTTCCAGGGGTGGACCAGGACCCCCTCTGGTTCCAGGGGTGGAGCAGGACCGATGGAGGCCTAGTGGTGGGCTGGTGTAGGCAGTCAGTCAGGGCGTTGGTACGACCCTCCACTGTCCCCAGGCTACCTGGAAACACCCGGGAAATAACGTGTCTGCTGAACGGCTAGTCCATAGTCAAATATAATGAAAAACATTCAACTAATCTTTAAGTATTTTATTTAGAACGATTTTTTCTTGTTTATTTTGTTATACGGAAAAATACTTTTAATGAATAATGAAGTTGAATTCATAGTTTCAAAGTATTTCAGTTATTGCGTGCAGGCTATTCACATCACGATCAGTTTGTCCAAGAGGATGATCTCCATCTCGCCGGCTTTCAGGGCGTCTCATTTGACGAGAACAACGAGAAGGCCTTCTACGACTCTGACTCGGAGGAGAAGAGAGACCAGACGGAGACCAAGCCCTACATGATGGACCCAGACCACCGGCTGCTGCTGCGCAACACCAGACCCCTCCTGCAGAGCCGGAACACTGCGGTGAGTACACAACACCAGACCCCTCCTGCAGAGCCGGAACACTGCGGTGAGTACACAGCACCAGACCCCTCCTGCAGAGCCGGAACACTGCGGTGAGTACACAACACCAGACCCCTCCTGCAGAGCCGGAACACTGCGGTGAGTACACAACACCAGACCCCTCCTGCAGAGCCGGAACACTGCGGTGAGTACACAGCACCAGACCCCTCCTGCAGAGCCGGAACACTGCGGTGAGTACACAACACCAGACCCCTCCTGCAGAGCAGGAACACTGCGGTGAGTACACAACACCAGACCCCTCCTGCAGAGCAGGAACACTGCGGTGAGCACACAGCGGCATCGCATGCTCTGCTCTCGGCTCTCGGCACTCTGCTCAGCGTTAAAGTGCATCGCTAAGGAAAGTGGGACTATGGAGAAAGAAGTGGACGTACTGTTGGTGAAGATGTCTCTAAAGCCCTACTCTGAAGAACGTTGAGAGTACGTCTGTAGGAGTAGACGTACCTGCCGTGTAGTTGGTCGGTGTATCTGGGAGCATCTTTAGAAATAATGCTCCATTTTCCTTGTTGGACTAAAAGGCCTGAGTACATACAGAACATTGTGATATTATTTGATCTTCACTGTAACACAATGAAGGCATCATTTGTGTTGGTTAAGCAGAAGCAGCCATTCAGTTTGGTTCCTCAGCATTCTCAGCAATGCAGACGTGTGTTCATAACTTAAACACCAAGACCTTGTGTTTGACTAATGGAGACGCTGGTCTATGTTGTCTCACACTCTCACACACACACACACACACACACACACACACACACACACACACACACACACACACACACACACACACACACATACACACACTGTAGCAGCCTAATGCATCTGGAGGCTGGATGGACGGATGGATGCAGGGATATAAAAAAGCTGAGAGGAATGTGGAGTGGGAGCAGAACTCCATCACCGGGAGCCTCAAGGTCTCTGTCGCTGTGCGGCAGCTGGAGGACAAATGCCCCCAAATACAAAGTTTTGATTAAAAACGCTGCTTGCCTGTGGAGAAAACTTGGCCATGTGCTCCATCTTAATAGAGTGGCTGGATCACATCAGTATGATGGCTGCTGTGCACACACCCGGTTTCTTTTTATTTATTTTATTTGTGAAGGTTCTCTGGTTGAAGGGAATCACAGAGGTGCATTTTTAGAGATCAGTTGGGTTTGAGATTTTTGCTCTTATTTTGTCCATTCTTACTAGTGATCGACCGATATTTGCGTTATTTACGTGTATCGGTATTGACCGATAATTTTCGCAGATTTCTATTTATTTTTTATGATTTACAGACTGTTCAGTAAATGTCCCTTTTTTTATTGAGACTTGTAACATTTGTTATCATCATTGTGTCATTTTGATGATGTAAATCGAGGGAGCAAAAGCACTAATCAGCTCCACATATCGGCTCAAGAAAATCTGTCTCGGTGTATCGGTCATCGGCGAATGCTGATGAAACAACGGTATCGTATCGGCCCTAAAGAAGCCATATGGGTCGATCCCTAATTCTTACTATACCTATAATGTTTTATCTTTCTAGATTAGGGCTGTACGGTATGGACTAAAATTTATATCACGCTATGATTTGAGGCATAGATGGTAACGGTATTATATCACTGTATGTTAATTCTATAATCTAATTTTGATATAAATGCTTCTGAAGGGGTAAAATACTGGTTAGGCAGCTATTACTGTATTTTTGTATTACTAGGAAATATTTCACAAAGTATTTTAAGAACATTTATTGAGCAAAACTGCAATAGAAAAAAATGCTAAATCTTTTCTCTTTTTTTAAGTTACTTCCAGTATGGATAGTATGGATTTATTTTTCCACTTGGTCGCGGACCTTGCCGTATAGTTTTGGCACCTCAATTTGGCTGAAGTGTGTGCAGGCAGGTAGTGCGTACCTGGGATCGACATTTTGAAAGGGAACCATGTCCTTACACAGGTAAACAGTGACGGCGTTTGTTATCTCGTTCCACTGCTGGCTTTTTTTGTCGTAAGGTCTGGCTTTGGAAAATGCCTGCAGAAGCGATGTCTGAGATGCAGAGACAGCTTCACGTCTCGTACGGTGTGGAATGAGAGCTTGTGAAGGGACTATTGAGCAGGCTGTGTGCCTGCGTGCTTGCGCAATAGCAGACTGCCTGAGAAGGCAGTATCACTGTCAAATCGGTCCCTGGGAAAAGTAATGTTGCGCCGTTACGTTTCAATACCATATTTTCAGTAGTTTTGCGTAACTTTTCACATGAAAAAGTAGTTACGTTACTGTATTCACGTTACTTACTTTGTAACACGTTGCACACAACACTGTCTACCGGTCTCACAGTCTAAATCCATATCATAGCGCAAAGTAGCGGTGTACTTTCTGTACCGTTTATACCGTACACCCCTATTCTAGATTGGAATTCATAAACCAAATTTAGAATTGTATATTAACAGTGAAAACGTGCAACACGACAACAATAGCAAATATTGAGCATCATCATTACCGTAATTTCCCGCATATAGGCCGCATCGTGGATAAACCGCAAGCCTTTCATTTATGTAGGCTATAAAAAAAACAGAATTGTGCATAAGCCGCACCCATATATAGGCCACACAAGTTTCAAATGGGCTAATTATGTAATGAATAGGCATATAAACCCCTTCAGCCAAGTGGTCACTGCAAATCGATGTTAAACTTGAACTTGCTTTTCCCCCTTAACGTTAAGACCGACTAGGCCTACTGTTTGACACGCGCACATTTTTGTGCAGGAGAACGGCGAGAGCACATCAAACGTGCGTAGCAGCTACAGGACCTGTCTTTCTTTACTGTCTCCGAGTGCGTGTCGCTGTTAAACACCTGAAAATGAGCTAGTTCACCATGATAAGACCGCCATATGAATCTGGAAAAAAGGAATAAAGACAGCGAGGATGCAGGGAGTTCAGCAAGGCTACAGTTGAAGATCAAGGTAAATCTGTGCTGATTTATTTTTAACGTCAGCATTAGAGGAATTGACGTGTTCCCCGATGGACAAATTTAACTCACAACTGTTTATGCTGACACTGCTTTGCTTTTTGCTACCTGTCTGTGTGTGGGCTTTGCGCACCGTCAAGAGAAAGAGGCGGTGGTTGAAAAAAGTATTTCGACCACTTATTAAGTTCACTCGTTGCTTATAATGGTTTATTCGTTTCCCAGTATCATTTCCTTAATTTAGAAGACAGTTTTGTTCATTTTTGAATTGTAAAATGAATACATTAATTTTTTGAAGTTGCGAGTTTTTGAAATTATTCAAAAGTCGAGCTGACCTCGCCTGCTGTACCATATATGTAGGCCTACTGTACTGTATATTGGTGAAACACAACACTGCCAATGTGGCAGTTCCATGTGCAACAGGGATTTCTAAAGGTTACTGTACAGTGGCGGAGACTAGCTTCAGGAGCTGAATCATCACTATGGTAGAGCTAAGAAGGTTCTACGGGCGCTTCAGACCAACCTTACCAACGAACAACGTATGAAAGAAATTCGTAGCAAAGAACGAATAACCTAATTAACTGAAAATGGATTTTTAGAAATCATTTTCCCATGTATTGGCTGCACCCATGCATAAGCCACATAGCTTACGCAATTTGAAAATTTGTGTATAAACTAGGGCTGCGCGATTTTGGAAAAAATGAGAATCACGATTTTTTTGGTCAAGATTGAAATCACAATTCTTCAAACGATTCTTTTTGAGTTTGAAAATAAAATGCATTTAACTTGTCTTGAACTTCAGAATCCAAAAAAAAAAAATAATATATATTTTTTTTTTCAAAAGAATTGTTCCAACTCGATTTTATTAATTTGGAGATCGTTTGACCCAAGAATCGAAATTGTGATCAAAATTCGATTAATTGCACAGCCCTAGTATAAACCGCGGCTTATATTCGGGAAAGTACGGTAGTGTTGTGTAGGTTCTGCTGGAGTCTTTGTGAATGACATCATCCCTAAAGTCTTCTGCTGGGGTCTTTGTGAATGACATCATCCCTAGTGTCTTCTCCTGGGGTGTTTGTGAAGGACCACTAAAGCCTTGGGGTGTTTGTGAAGGACCACTAAAGCCTTGGGGTGTTTGTGAAGGACCACTAAAGCCTTGGGGTGTTTGTGAAGGACCACTAAAGCCTTGGGGTGTTTGTGAAGGACCACTAAAGCCTTGGGGTGTTTGTGAAGGACCACTAAAGCCTTGGGGTGTTTGTGAAGGACCACTAAAGCCTTGGGGTGTTTGTGAATGACCACTAAAGCCTTGGGGTGTTTGTGAATGACCACTAAAGCCTTGGGGTCTTTGTGAAGGACCACTAAAGCCTTGGGGTGTTTGTGAATGACCACTAAAGCCTTGGGGTGTTTGTGAAGGACCACTAAAGCCTTGGGGTGTTTGTGAAGGACCACTAAAGCCTTGGGGTGTTTGTGAAGGACCACTAAAGCCTTGGGGTGTTTGTGAAGGACCACTAAAGCCTTGGGGTGTTTCAGGTGGTGATGGCCGTGGCCCAGCTCTACTGGCACCTTGCACCGACGCAGGAAGTCAGCGCTGTCACCAAGTCCCTGGTCAGACTGCTCAGAAGCCACAGGTAGGACCCACTCTGTCTCAGCCCTACACTGAAGGGGCACAAATACTTAGCCTGGAAATCCAGACCCACACCTAGAAAGCTGTAGGGTCTGGCAACGAGTAATGAAAATGGCCCAACTCAAGGGGAGGCACCAAGCATGCATTTGAAAATATCACCAGCGTAGCTAACCAATAGATAAGACTCTTGCCGTATCCGGTCGGTAAAACAGCAGCGCTTTTGGCCTGCCTATATCAGACACACCGATGTGATTGGTTAATGTGCTGGGAGAGGAGCATCGGGGAGGGATTATATTGCTTGTTCCCAGAGTGAATTGCTGAGCAAATTCAAATTGTGCTCTATTTGGACTAAGCCCACTGGCAATAGAATGATACCATGATTCTGTTCTGACTGTGATCTGCGATGACAAGTCCTACACAGTCAGTTGACCAGCTAATGGATACGTTTGCAATTTATTTATTGTTTGCAAAGTATAAACCTGCTCACCTGTCATCCGTCTTCAAACCCTTGTGGGCTCTAAGCTGGCTCCATCTTTCAAAGGATTGACCCGTGTTTCAGCACGGCTTTGGTCGTTGAGCTTTTCCGAAAGAGGAAAACACCTTTTAGGTTGGGTAGAATCTAGTACAATCTCAGTTTACCCGTTTGTTTGATTGCTCTTCCATAGCTACGGCAGGCTGTGTTTTCTTGCCAATACGTTTCCTATGCTGCCACCCAGGGTACTGGGAGAATAGGGACAGAACCGGCTGCCTGTAGCACTGTTGTCGGAGAGGCTTGTATTTCCACTTTGTTTCCTATTTCTCTGATGACCTATCGTTGTCATTTTAAGACTTAGTGCAGTCATTTAGTTACATTTAGATCCTTTCATTTGGTAGAACTGTACGGTTTTTGGCATGTAACTGCAGAAACTGTCTCTCACTCTAGCATAAAGCATAAAAAAGCAAAAATCAATCTTAAAAAAAAGGCGGAACGGAACAGAACCTGAGTGTGAGCCACATTTCTAACAAGGGTTTTCTTTGACGAGCGTGTCTGCTGGGTGACTGTTGGGTACATGATGGAGTCATGAGGACGTGTCTCTCTCTCCAGGGAGGTGCAGTACGTGGTGCTGCAGAACATCGCCACCATGTCGATCCAGAGGAAGGTAAGATGTCACCACAGAGAGCTCCAGACGCTGTGAATCCTGTCACGTATAACACGATGTGTCTCTCCCGCCCAGGGCATGTTTGAACCCTACATGAAGAGCTTCTACGTGAGGTCAACAGACCCCACGCACATCAAAACGCTGAAGGTAGCGCAGCACGCAGTGGAGCTGTTGTGACAACTAGAGTTTAGTTTGAAGTGACTATTTTTAAAACCATGTGTTTTTTTCCCTCCTCAGCTGGAGATTCTCACCAACCTGGCCAACGAGGCAAACATATCCACAATTCTGAGAGAATTCCAGGTTTGTTTCAGTTTATAAATGTACTTTGACTTTTATTCGTGTTTCGTATCATGACCAGCGTACATTCCCACTGTAGGGTTAGCGGTTGTGTATTCATCTAGCCTCGCAAACCAGAAAGATTGAAAGATTCACACTTGTTAGTTGTTGTTGACTGCGTTTATACTGAGCTTTTCTAACCAGTGGCCACTCAAAGCGCTGTACAATACTGCCTCACATTCACCCATTCATGCACACATTCACACACCGACCGGGGTTCCAACCACGCAAGGCGACAGCCAGCTCGTCAGGAGCAGTCAGGCTGAGGTGTCTTGCTCAGGGACACCTCGAACTAGCATCCTTCCGGTTGCTAGTTCGATCCCCGGCTCCTACAAGCAGTGGTTGGTGTCCTGCCCAGGCTCTGTGCCCCCTCCCCCAGAACATTGCAGACGCTCCATCTCAGTGCTGACCCCCAAGTAAACCAAGGTCAACGTACAACATATTAAACAATGACGCAGTGTGTAATACAGTCTCTCTTTAGACGGCTGGAGTCCACGAGCATTCTCAGACATTCTGCTCCAACAACTCAACATAACAGTTTGATATACGGATACTAGCCCTAACCCTCTCCCTCCAGACCTATGTGAAGAGCCAGGACAAGGCGTTTGCTGCCGCCACCATTCAGGCCATCGGCAGGTGTGCCACCAACATCTCTGAGGTCACAGACACCTGTCTCAACGGCCTGGTGCTGCTGCTCTCCAACCGAGACGGTACTGTCCAACACACTTAGTCTATTGTCCCCCCCGTGTGTGTGTGTGTGTGTGTGTGTGTGTGTGTGTGTGTGTGTGTGTGTGTGTGTGTGTGTGTGTGTGTGTGTGTGTGTGTGTGTGTGTGTGTGTGTGTGTGTGTGTGTTCTGAGACGCTCTGTGCTGGTCTCCACAGAGACGGTGGTGGCGGAGAGTGTGGTGGTGATCAAGAAGCTCCTGCAGACACAGCCCACCCAGCACAGTGACATCATCAAGCACATGGCCAAGCTCTTTGACAAGATCACGGTACACTGTGCAGGCCTCGAGCCAGACTCTCTAGACGGGTGTGTTCTCACAGGCTAGGGACCTGCAGATGAAGAGCCAGACTCTCTAGACGGGTGTGTTCTCACAGGCTAGGGACCTGCAGATGAAGAGCCAGACTCTCTAGACGGGTGTGTTCTCACAGGCTAGGGACCTGCAGATGAAGAGCTAGACTCTCTAGACGGTGTGTTCTCACAGCCTAGTGACCTGCAGATGAAGAGCCAGACTCTCTAGACGGTGTGTTCTCACAGGCTAGGGACCTGCAGATGAAGAGCTAGACTCTCTAAACGGGTGTGTTCTCATAGGCTAGGGACCTGCAGACGAATACGGTGATCTTGAAAGGGTACAAAATAGTCCCATTTACGTTTAGACACTTTTATCCGAAGCGACTTACAATAAGTACATTTGCCAGAATAAGGTGAAACAACATATCGCTGTCGGTACAGTTAGGATGTTCATAGAACCAAGTGCCAAGCACTTACAATCGCTAGGTTAACCCATTCCCCGTGTACAACAAAGATAGCTAGGGTAAGAGGCTACACAGTGCTAAGTACTATAAGGTACTACTATACTACCACGACATTCAATAAGTGCGTACATTAAGTTCCAGGATGTACAATAAGTAGGAGAGGTGGGCCGGGGTGGCTACGCAGAGTCTAGGTGAACTCTGAACAAGTGCGTCTTGAGTGTTTTGTGGACGCTGGCTCTGCAGTTGTTGGTTTAATGAGGCCAGGAGCGGACTAACATCTCTGTGTCCTTGTAGCCCCTGCGTGAAGGGTCCTACTCATCCCTCACACCCCAGTGGGTCTGTATTGCGGGCAGTCAGTGGTCTGTTGGGGCGCGGGGGGAAAGTTTGCCGTTTTGTTTACATCACAATTTTCGATTTGGTCCATTGATACATACTAGGGGTCTAGTGGCTAGGGTGTTGGGGTCCCAGCTGAACGCTGTGGGTCTGACAACCCTAACTCATTGTATACCGCCTCCCCTATCTGCTCAATAATGACCACAGGACCTGGATCCTCTGCAAGGGGGTGATATCATGCTTTTTTGACTTTTCCCTTTGCTGTAGACTGTTATGACGTATGAGTACATGTTTTACGTCTGCTAAGGTAGACAAACTAAGTCCGAGCCAGGGGGAGTATTGGCACCCACCGAGAACGCCCCTCACTCAATAAGTGCGTGAAACAGCTTGTTTGCGCTCAAACTTTACTTCCTGAATTTGCCGACACACGTGCAAAGCGTTCGACCAATCACAGCAGACTGGGCTGCTCGGGAGGGGGGCCTTAAAGCGACGCGATACAAATCAGAACGTTTTTGAACGACGCTGAAATTGGTTTTGCAGAAATGAAAAGTCAGAGAATAATAAGAGGTGTTCCTAACATACAGGCATGTAGCCCTACTCTAGTGGTACCCCCGGATGCAATGATCAACCCTGAAAGGCATTGGGATCTTTAAAAGCATCTTTAGGAAACTTAACATACCCCCCAGCGGCTGACCCGGTGTGCTCCCCTCCGCGGCGGCCAGGTGGCGATGGCCCGGGCCAGCATCCTGTGGCTGATCGGGGAGTACTGCGAGAGGGTGCCCAAGATCGCCCCCGACGTCCTCCGCAAGATGGCCAAGAGCTTCACGGCGGAGGAGGACATCGTCAAGCTGCAGATCGTCAACCTGGCCGCCAAGCTCTACCTGACCAACTCCAAACAGGTGAGGGACCCCAGGGGGACCCCAGGGGGACCCCAGGGGGACCCCAGACAGCATCCCCCTGCACCTGATTAGGCTCGGTCACGTTGAGGCCGTCCAATCGCAGCATTCGATTTTGTTCACCGGTAATCACAAACCGTACCGTTTTACGAAGGTGTCGTGTTCACAGAACCTACTGATCAGTTAACACCGACACACACAAGTCTGGGTGTGAATGAACTTTTTCTAACCATCTGACCACAGCGCTGTAACCCCTGTGTTTAGTGGGACTCTCCTGTACAGTACAGTGAGGGTGCACTCACTCAAGGCCGTCTGCACCGTGCCCGACTACGTCTGCCCCCTAAAGTCTAGATGGTTTGGCTGGTGTGAGCACGCCATGCGTACTCCAGTACAGTTCAACTCCGTGGCCTCAGTACACACAGGAGAGGTGTGCTCAGGCCACGGTACAGACGCTAATGAGCCGACACGCGCACACGCACGGATACGCAACCTATATGTACAAGAGGCAACCGTACTCAGGCCCAGGTGAGATTGGCTAGTGTGGGCACAGTGGGGGGAGGGGGGGCAAATCGTACAGGGACACTTTGCCTGGTGTTCTCCTAATGGTCCAGGCTGGTGGAGGTGACCACGGCCAATGACGGGTTTATGGGCCTAGACGACACATCCTAGACCCAGCAGATCACTAAGCCCCTCCCCCTGGATGGTCTGTAGAGGGAGAGGAACGTTGTTCTCGTTTCCGTGCCGACCTGGAATGGTACATTGGCGTGTTTCTCCACACTGTAGCCTGTCTCCATTGTACGGGATCGTTAGAACACGAGTTAGAGCGGACGGTCTACTGGTGGGCAATAGACCTGAGGAGGAAACAGATGAGGAGGAATAAGGGAAATGGAAAATGGTTCATAAGAAGCTTATTTATCAGCACCGTTTCCTTTTTATTCATGGCTTTTCCTGATTATCTCATAAAACTAAATTCTTTCTCCCTTTGAAGGGGTGATATCGTGCTTGTTCGACTTTTCCCTTTGCTTTAGACTATATGCTTTATACTATACGTTATATGACGTATGTATATATGTTTTACGTCTGCTGAGACAGAGAAATCGAAGTCCGAGCCAGGGGGAGTATTGGCGCCCACCGAGAACGCCCCTCAATAAGGGCGTCAAACAGCCCGTTTGCGCTCAAACTTTCCTTCCGTACAGCGTGACGTCAGACTGTGCAGAAGTGCAGCAACACGATACAAAACAGAACGTTTTTGAAATACGTTGAAATTGGTTTTGCAGAAATGAAGTGTGAGAATATCGAATATATATATATATATTTTTATATATATACTTTTTACATACAGGCATCGCAAATGCAATTATTAACCCTTAAAAAAAAACATGATGTGGGATGTTTAAAAGGTGTCCTCTTCCAACAGACCAAGCTGCTGACCCAGTACATCCTGAACCTGGGCAAGTACGACCAGAACTACGACATCCGCGACCGCACGCGCTTCATACGCCAGCTCATCGTGCCCAACGAAAAGAGCGGCGCGCTCAGCAAGTACGCACGCCGCATCCTGCTGGCCCCCAAGCCGGCGCCGCTGCTGCAGTCAGCCTTCAAAGGTACAACCCCCTGACCCCCCCTTCACAACGACGCTCCTCCGTTTACCTTTGTTCCATAAGATACACCAACCTACAGCGCTGACGTTTACCTTTGTTCCATAAGATACACCAACCTACAGCGCTGACGTTTACCTTTGTTCCATAAGATACACCAACCTACAGCGCTGACGTTTACCTTTGTTCCATAAGATACACCAACCTACAGCGCTGACGTTTACCTTTGTTCCATAAGATACACCAACCCACAGCGCTGACGTTTACCTTTGTTCCATAAGATACACCAACCTACAGCGCTGACGTTTACATCCAGGGCATTTAGAGACGCTTTTATCTAAAGCGACTTACAATGTTGTTACAATTTGTCAGAAGAAGGAGAAGCAACAATCTATCGCTGTCGGTACAGTAAAGGTACAGTAAAATGTCATAGAACCACTTACAATTGACAACTGACATACAATAAGTGCGTAGGAGGCGTGGGAGGGGGTGGCTATGCAGAGTCCTGACATCATCCAGAACGTTCCACCGTTGCTTTTGTCTTTTCGAACAAAAATAACTTCCTCTCAATGAAAAAAATGTCTTTGCCTTTTTAATTATTTCTCACTGCTTTCCCGTGTCCAACAACAGCAACGCACGCTAACCAACGTGCTCCTGTATGGCACTGATATGGCGTCCTCTCAATGACAACATGCAGCAAAATGGTGCAATGAGTTGTGGCTCCCCCTACGCTAAGAGTGTCTGCGTGACACCCATGTGAACTGGACCTCTTCTCTCGGTGGAGTTATGTTAATTCAGCGGGAGAGGGACAATGGAGAATACAGCCCCCGTGGTCTCATCGTTCTGCTGTGACTAGCTCTCTGGAGGGCACAGGGGTCGTCTGTCTTTAGTGGGGACTAATGAGATGGGCAAATTACTCTGTTAACGGTAACCTTTTCTCATTCTCCCTCTTTCTCTTTCTCCCTCTCCCTCACCCTCTCCCTTTCTCCCTCTCCCTCCTCCTCTCTCTCTCCCCCTCTCCATCCCCCTCTCCCCTCCCTCTCCTTGAAACAATTTCGGCCGAATAAGCGTTGCAATGCATTAACATTCTGAGGCCGTTTTGCACCAACTGGCTGTTTATGCAAGGCGTTAACAGTCCCTGTCATTTTTAATATTCACAATTTAGGGTTTAGTTTTTTTTTTAGAAGTGAAGCACAGTTTTTAGAACAAAGCTCCCACTGCACATTGACACAACACACGCACACACACGTGCACACCATATTAATAGTATTTGCCAACAGGCAGGAAGAATTGACTGCACACACACACACACACACACACACACACACACACACACACACACACACACGCCCCCTGACGCTCATGTATTTAATAGTGTAAAGTGGGAGAGGATGCGTATACGTTGTACTAAAGAGCTCTTTGTTGGTTTGATGACATTAAGCCACATTTTGAATGCTAATAACTGAAGTAACCTTCACAGACTTGTATTGATCTCTCTGTTCCTCATCCACCCCATTGCGTCCTCCATCCTTAACTCATAAACCTTCCCACTGATGTGTCAGACCGCGATCGCTACCAGCTGGGAACGCTGTCCCACAGCCTCAACCTCAAAGCCTCGGGCTACCAGGAGCTCTCTGATTGGCCGGCGGTGGCTCCGGACCAGTCCGTGAGGAACGTGGAGGTCATGGAGCCGGTACTGACGGGCCCACTGATGCATGGTCTCATTATCTGCACTTCACATGGATCCCATCCATAGCTCTTAGTGTTCATACTATTGTTATATACGTTATATATATATGTATATGTTATATACATAGTAGCTTATATTTAAAACCTATTTACTTCCTGGTGCTTTCTTTACTGTTTGGTTGAAATAAATGCAGGATGCAAGTTCAGTATGTGATGTTAGAGAACAACATGGCCACACCTTTTGGCCTTTTTCTTAACCATTACAATAGATTTGTCTATGGAAACTTTTCCCATCCAACCATCAGGGTTGTTTATGAATCCTGTTGCTTCCGTTGGACTTGATCTCACCCACTAACACAGCGTTGGTGTCCTCCTCTCCTCCTCGGGGGCCTCTTGTGCTGCGTCTGCTCTTGTGTGGTGCAGCCGGTGAGCGAGTGGGTGCCCACCGCGGGGAAGTCCAAGCCGGCCAAGTCGGCCAAGTCAGAGGACAAGTTCTACTCTGACTCGGAGGGCGACCAGGACGACGGCAAGGGATCCAAGGACAGCAGCGGCAGCAGCAGCAACGACAGCAGCAGCAGCAGCAGCAGCAGCAGTGAAGGTACGAAGCGTTAATATTCCTGTGCTTCTGTAAGTGTCCAGCCCTGCTGAGCCAGGCTAACACCTCATGGATTCGCCGTGCATCAACTGTACGTGCCGCCTCAACGGTTCACGAGGCGGTTTGTTTCGTGTCCCACACAAATTTCAAAGCTCCGTGAGCAAAGTGTACAAACTTTGCGGCCACGTAGATCTTGCGGCGGCTGTATGGGCGTGTGTGGGACTGCACACTTTACGAACGGAGCAAAGGCCAACTCTGGTTTTTCAGAACCAGAGAACCAGTCCGACACGGGCAGCTGGGCTCCGGCCAATCAGCCGACCCCAGTGGGTGATGAAGAGGAAGCCGGGGTGTAACACACTTCCACTATGTCTCCATTCAGAGAGTATTATTGACACTACTTTGGCAATGGCTTCGTTTGAACAAAGAAAATGTGTCTTCAATGAAAACGTTGACAATGAAAGCGGTGACGTTTGCTCACGGCAACGCGGCACTTCTGTGTGCGCCGCGGTGGTGATGGTATGTGACTGGCCAGAGCTCGTCCAATCGGCCGCACGGTGAGGTCGCCCGTTCCTCCGCCACAAACGGACCTCGGCAGAACCTTCCAGAGCTGGATGAGCGCGGTGGTGGAGGGGCTGCCTCCAGGGCGTAAAGTGTCTGTCAGCCACACTGAGTGTGTCTTTGTGTACGTGTTGAACTCGTGTGTGTTGGCCTCAGCCTCCGGCTCCGAGGAGAGCGACGAGGAGACGAGCGACGGCTCGGCCAGGAGCTCCAGCCAATCGGAGAAGAGCTCCAGTGAGTCCGAAACGGACCAGAAGAAGGAGAAGAATAAAAAAAACAGCAACTCCAAAGCCAAGTTGAAAGCTGTCGACAGGTACGCAAAGAATCCCCCCCCCCCCCCCCCCCACCCCCCACCCACCCACTCACGGTAACTCAGCGCGGCGTCCAGATGTCACCCGTTTAGTTTCTCTTGCCTCTCAGACAGGCTCTGCTAATTATAACAGGTGTGCGTTTGTGGAACTCGCCGCGAGCGAACGTGAGCGGTGCTGCGCCGAGCCAATAACGCAACGCCTCCATCTGCTCGCCTCTGCAGCCATTTTGTATTGTGTGTGAGGAGGTTCTCTATGGCAACGTGGCCTGCTCTAAACAGCCTCTCACCGGGGACCCAGGCCGGCTTCACCCTGTGTGGGCGTCTCTCCTTATTTTATTCTGTTCAATTCTCTGATATTTCAATTTCTCACTCGCTCCCTCTCACACACACACTTTGTTCTTGGCTGGCCGAGCTGCTGGAATATCGTTAGCTGGAGTTCCATTAACGAGCAAATCAACGGGCCTTTTCCTCCAGCGGAGCAAGCTGCATTTACATAGCTAATGGATAATGACTTCTGATTGGTCATTTAGCAGTCTGGTGTTCCCGATAAATGAGATTTGAGTCATTAATATCGGCTATGATCACACGCACACAGACTCAACACACACTCTCAACACACTTGGAAATCATTTATTTTATAGGCTGTACTTGATCTGCTGATGAACACAGCTCACAGCAGACGTAGCGGCTCCCCAGTCCCTCAGCCCACCCCGTTCCCTCAATTAGAGGCTTTCATTAGAGCCACGCACGCACGCGCGCACAGGCACGCACACACGCACAGGCACGCACACCGCACACTGACACTCTGCGCACACACGCACGCTCACCTTAGACGAAGACACCCATGCTCACATCCACAATGAGAGGTGCATGCTCGCGAGATGCATGCACAAAGGCACGCCGTGCACATAGAAACTTGTGCACATCGAGGTGTGCGCGCATACACGCTGAGTAATTAGAGTGGCTTACCCCAGCGCTTCCACAACAAACGCAGCATAATGCCCTCATTACGCCCCAGTCATTCCAGGCAGGGCCTAATCATGCCCTCCGTGATTTATATCGCTTTCTCCTGTTCCCAGCAAATGAAATCTGTAGGCCAAATTAATACTGGCTTTTCATCATCTCCCAAGTTAAAAAGCCAGCTACCGTCACAATGCTCCTCATTAATTGAACAGCTGAGGAGCGCAGGCAGCCGGAGTAAACAGTCATTATGGGGACAAATTGAAGAGACGGAGCAAGTGGAAGAGATGGGGGGGATTGGGGGGGGGGGGGGGGGGCGGGGAGTGGTAGAAAAAATATCTGGTGAGTGAACGCAACAGTCAATTAACTTGACAAAACAAAAGCATATTGATAGTTGCTGTTTGAACCAGCCAAGTTGAAGTTCTCACTTTGTTTAAAAAGATGGATGTTCTTAGAGACTCTTAGAGTGGCTTTCTCAGGTATACATTGTTGGTTCAATATCCCAGAGCCCTTTGAATGTCCTCAAACTTGGCTCAGTGCTGTGCCGTGGCGGTGGAACAGGGAAGCTGCCGGCGGGAGGAGGCCTCCGGGTCGGCTGCAGGTACGGGACCCAGAGCGCCCTCACCACGCCGTTGTGCTTCCTGTGTTTCCTCTCCAGCGAGGAGGAGAACAACAACGGGGCGATGGTCAGCAGCTCGTCAGACGCCTCCTCCTCCTCCTCCTCATCTGACTCTGACTCTGACTCTGACTCGGGCACGGAGCAGAAGAAGAGCTCCAGCAGCTCCAAACCTAAGGTGAGCCGCTTGTGAGATCACACAGCGCTGTAAAGGAGGTTTAACTCTGCTTTACTATAAAGGAGGTTTAACTCTTCTTTACTATAAAGGAGGTTTAACTCTGCTTTACTGTAAAGGAGGTTTAACTCTGCTTTACTATAAAGGAGGTTTAACTCTGCTTTACTATAAAGGAGGATTAACTCTGCTTTACTATAAAGGAGGTTTAACTCTGCTTTACTATAAAGGAGGTTTGACTCTGCTTTACTATAAAGGAGGTTTAACTCTGCTTTACTATAAAGGAGGTTTAACTCTGCTTTACTATAAAGGAGGTTTAACTCTGCTTTACTATAAAGGAGGTTTAACTCTGCTTTACTATAAAGGAGGTTTAACTCTGCTTTACTATAAAGGAGGTTTAACTCTGCTTTACTGTAAAGGAGGTTTAACTCTCCTTTACTATAAAGGAGGTTTAACTCTGCTTTACTATAAAGGAGGTTTAACTCTGCTTTACTGTAAAGGAGGTTTAACTCTGCTTTACTATAAAGGAGGTTTAACTCTGCTTTACTATAAAGGAGGTTTGACTCTGCTTTACTATAAAGGAGGTTTAACTCTGCTTTACTATAAAGGAGGTTTGACTCTGCTTTACTATAAAGGAGGTTTAACTCTGCTTTACTATAAAGGAGGTTTAACTCTGCTTTACTATAAAGGAGGTTTAACTCTGCTTTACTATAAAGGAGGTTTAACTCTGCTTTACTATAAAGGAGGTTTAACTCTGCTTTACTATAAAGGAGGTTTAACTCTGCTTTACTGTAAAGGAGGTTTAACTCTCCTTTACTGTAAAGGAGGTTTAACTCTGCTTTACTATAAAGGAGGTTTAACTCTGCTTTACTATAAAGGAGGTTTAACTCTGCTTTACTATAAAGGAGGTTTAACTCTGCTTTACTATAAAGGAGGTTTAACTCTTCTTTACTATAAAGGAGGTTTAACTCTTCTTTACTATAAAGGAGGTTTAACTCTGCTTTACTATAAAGGAGGTTTAACTCTGCTTTACTATAAAGGAGGTTTAACTCTGCTTTACTATAAAGGAGGTTTAACTCTGCTTTACTATAAAGGAGGTTTAATTCTGCACTGATAGTTTTTGCGGTTGACCTCAAAAGAGATATTCTGCTACTGTTCGACTCCGTTATCAAACCGGTCGACACAACCAACCACTTCATCCTGCTCTCAGGTCGATATTGACGACGGACTCGCAACTTATTTCAAGCTTTACTGCATTGCAGCTAACGATTATAGAGAGTCGGCCACTGAAGTGCTGTTTCTGCTCGACAAGGCTCCTCCCAACAGTGCTGATGTATTCGTGCACTTTCTGGATCATTTCATGTTGTTTTTTTAATTGAATAAGCCCTGTTGCCAGTGGACTAGTAACTGTGGTGGTTAAACTCCAGAATCAGTAACATTCACTTTTTAAATAGCAAATGAAAATGTAGGTGTAATCGATTTTCGATTTTATAGTAAGGTATAGGTAGGTGTCATCCAATATAATATTGCACATCTTTTTCCATTTTTATTCACACACAACATTTACCTCTCAATAATCAGCTTGGTACACACTGGTAAATTAAAATGCACATCCTGTTTTGTGAATTGTTATTTTGATGCAACCCCCCGCTAAATGTTTTGGCTCTGTCCATTGCAAACCTATATCTCACTCTGTCCTACTTCACATCAAACGCACACACACGCACACGCACACACCCCTTTATCCATCCATCCCACGTTCTGCATGATGAAATTCCCATTTCATACATTTTGTCATTTGGGCATCCAGCATGAATTATGCATTTCTTTCTGCCAGTGTTTTTTCCTTCTCTTTCCCACTCAGTCCCTCTCTCTCTGTTTCTGTGTCTGTCATATCTCCTCTCTCGCCCATCCAAACCTTCAACCTGGTCTCCATTATCTCCAACACGCGTCAGTCCCAACAGAGCTGATCAGACGCAGGCCATGATAAACTCTTACTGTACGTTGTCCCCGCCCCCGCCGTGCCGTACAGTACATCCCGGTTCCCCCGTTCTCCGTCAGCGGAGTGAAATGTTCCGCTCTCAGCTCCGCCTGACGGGAATGAAGCCGTGTGGCTGGTGGGACGCGTGTGCAGACCAAAGCCCCCCCTGTGTAAATGGCTTGGGTGTGCTAGTGCGTGTTTGAATGGATTACCATGCCGGGGGGGGGGGGGGGGAGGATGTAACGCAATCCCTACGAGTCAGAAGCGTGACAGGCCTGACCCCGTCGCCGCGGCCCGGCCTGTATGGGAGGTGACGTGGCGCCGCATGGCCGGGCGCCGCAGATCCCCGCGCGTACGCTCAGCACCTTCTCCCAGAGGACGGGCGGCGCGCCTGCGACGCGCCGCCGGCTGTCAGCGGGATTGAAACGTCTCTCACGCACTCCCGACATCACGCTCCAGACTACCTCAGCTCGCCCGCCCGCCCGCCTGGCCGTCCGTCCGTCCGTCAGTTGCCGGCGGTCTCTTTCAGCCGTCACGCTGTCGGGTCCCCCCGGCGGCGGCGGCGGCGGGCTGCTGGTGATGCCGGTGCGTTACCGGTGTGTTACCGGTGGGTTCCCGGTGCGTTCCCGGTGGGTTACCGGTGTGGCTCTTGTGTTGCAGGCGCGCGTGCGGCCCCAGACGGAGGTGGTGTCTCTGCTGGATCTGGACGACGGTGAGTGGAGGAGCTGCTCCCGTGTCGCCGGGCGGTGTTGGGAGCGGCGCGGCGGAGAGCGCGTTGGCCGGCGTGCCGCTCTCGTCTCCCTCAACAACAACAACAACAACACACCTTCACATCGGCTAACGACATGAAGAGTACAAACCGGGAAGATATTTCCACGCGAAATCAAATCAGAAGTATAATGAGAGTAAACAAAACATAAACACTGGGGTTTGTCGCGCGCGGCGTAAACAGTGATTGTCCTTGTCAGTGAGGAGTCACACTGTTGTTGTGGTGATGAGCGCAGAACGGTGATGACGGCTGGTGGTGTTCGTCTCTTGCAGTGGCTCCCTCCGCTCCGACGGCGCCCAAGGCCTCGGCGTACTCCCCCAGTCTGCTGTCGGACCTGGAGGGCCTGTCCCTCTCCAGCGTCGCCTCCGCCCAGCAGGTGAGGGAGACAAAGAAAATAAAATGTTCTCCGTGTGTGTGTGTGTGTGTGTGTGTGGTGAACAGGTTACATATGAGGTGCTGAAATGAGCTCTCTCCCTCCCTGGTGGAGTCTCTGCTGTTGACCTTTTCCGCCCCTATCCTCGTATTTATAACCGGCCTCCCTGCCCGTTTCCCCTTCATTAGTTATAGTCTGTCTCTATCTCTGTCTGTGTGTGTGTGTGTGTGTGTGTGTGTGTGTGTGTGTTTCTCTTTCTGTCTCTCTGTGTGTCTTTATCTGTCTGTGTGTCTCTCTCTGTCTCTCTCTCTATCCCTCTCTATCCCTCTGTCTTCCTCAGTCTCTCTCTCTCTCTCTCTCTCTCTCTCTCTCTCTCTCTCTCTCTCTCTCTCTCTCTCTCTCTCCCTCTCAGTCTCTCTCTCTCTCTCTCTCTCTCTCTCTCTCTCTCTCTCTCTCTCTCTCTCTCAGTCTCTGTCACCTTCCATCCCTCTCTGTCAGCTGTCTGGTCCCTGGCGTCGCCGCTGTGTGTATATGTGATGGTTGACCTTTCTGCCAGTGACAGCTTCTTTCTCTCCTTGTGTGTGGTCTTGTTTTTCCCACAGGAGCAAACGGCGTTCCAGGTTGAGGTCTCTGTGGGAGCGCTGTCTATCCCTTTGTTCTTTTTGTTTTCCATCCATCATTTCAAAACTAACAAACTGTGTTTTTCTGTTGACCCACTCGAGAAACGCATTTTTGGTGTTCTGCTTGATAAACAAAGTTGAAATAGCTGGACGTACTTAACAGTAAGGATATGAGGAGAACAGGAGTTCCTATGATGTGGCCGGGGGGGGGACCAGTGAGGGGGTCACTGGTGTACAGTAACCCAGCAGTAGTCAACTGATCGTGTTGTAAAGGTTTCAAATCCTCACTGTGTAGACGGACCGGTGTAGTAATACACTGTGCAAATCCCCTTCTGAAAGCTTCATCCACTCGCAAGTTGTTGTTTTTTCAGTAGAATATCGAACGAAACAGGATACAAGGCGTAGCTCCGCCCCTTTGAGTTTTTGGTTTCCTGTCCAGGCTCTGTGCCGTCTCCTCACAGGAGTTCTGCTGTAACACAGTAGGACTGCTGGACCAGAGGTTCTATAACCCAGTAGGACTGCTGGACCAGAGGTTCTATAACACAGTAGGACTGCTGGACCAGAGGTTCTGCTATAACCCAGTAGGACTGCTGGACCAGAGGTTCTGCTGTAACACAGTAGGACTGCTGGACCAGAGGTTCTGCTGTAACCCAGTAGGACTGCTGGACCAGAGGTTCTATAACACAGTAGGACTGCTGGACCAGAGGTTCTATAACCAGTAGGACTGCTGGACCAGAGGTTCTATAACACAGTAGGACTGCTGGACCAGAGGTTCTGCTGTAACACAGTAGGACTGCTGGACCAGAGGTTCTGCTGTAACCCAGTAGGACTGCTGGACCAGAGGTTCTATAACACAGTAGGACTGCTGGACCAGAGGTTCTTTAACCCAGTAGGACTGCTGGACCAGAGGTTCTGCTGTAACCCAGTAGGACTGCTGGACCAGAGGTTCTATAACCCAGTAGGACTGCTCGAGGATTAGACTAAATCTAAATCCATTAACAAGACTATATCCGGGGGGTAGGTTCCCAAGCCTTGGCGTTCTCCAGCTCCTCTGTTGAGCTGCTGCCTCCTGGAGGCTCACTCTGTCCCAGCGCTGCCCATCACACCTGCCTGTCCGTCAGGATGACTGACGGCTGCTCTCAGGCCTGGTGTATGCCTGGCTGGGCTGTGTTTACGCTCGGCAGGACTTGTCAGTCTCTCGGTGGCTTGAGGTGAAGGCCACGGAGTAATGGAGAATCCAAATGCAGATTACAACTGATTCAGAGTCAATTTTATGCATAAATACATGATGGGCATCAGAATTCATAGACAAGGTAAATAACTACAGCTTTATACTCCTCGGCACCGCACGGCACCGCAAACCTCTCCTCCCCACACACACACCTATTCACACACACACACACACACACACACACACACACCTATATACACACGCACACACACGCACACCTATTCACACACACACACACACACACACACACACACACACACACACACACACACACACACACACACACACACACACACACACCGCCCCAGTGTCATTTCTATTCCTCTCCAATACGCCCCCAGAGGCAGCGAGTCGGTCTCAGCTGAGCGCCCTTTTAGAGAATTACTGCGCGGTTATCAAAGGCATTTAGATTAACCCTGCGCTCTGACCCCCCCCCGCCCCTCTGACCGCCCCTCTCCTTCCTCCGCCCGGCCTCCCGCTCCCTCTAATAACATTTTGACATTAGAATCTCTCCCACCAACGCCTCTTATAGCGCCCTGCCCCCCCCCCCCACTGCCCCCCCACCTCTCTCAGGCCGCTGTCCGAGCCGCGCGGCGGCGGCGGCGGCTGATAGCGCTTCATTCATAATTAGCATGGCGGCGGGCGGCGGCGCGCTGGGGGGAAATTGAACTGTCAGTGGGGGGGCGGGGGCGGCTGACCCCATCACGCCCGTGGGGGGGGGGGGGCGGCGGCATCATAATTTGTTCATTTGGTGCCCATCAGGCGGGTGAGGCGGGCCCCCCCCCTCATCTCCCTCTCACCCGTCTGACCCCTCCCCTCGCTGGGTCCAGCCTCTTTATGGCCGGAGGAGGCTCCGCCCCCATGCTGCTGCTGCCACTCAAACACGGGGGATGAGTACCATGACGCTAGCTATGAAGCTAACCCATGAAGCTAGCTATGAAGCTAACCCATGACGCTAGCTATGAAGCTAGCTATGAAGCTAACCCATGAAGCTAGCTATGATGCTAACTCTGAAGCTAACCCATGAAGCTAGCTATGATGCTAACTATGAAGCTAACCCATGAAGCTAGCTATGATGCTAACTCTGAAGCTAACCCATGAAGCTAGCTATGATGCTAACTCTGAAGCTAACCCATGAAGCTAGCTATGATGCTAGCTATGAAGCTAGCCACACCCCCTAATCCCCCCTAGGAGAAATTCATTAAATGAATGCTTAATGCTGCGTTACGACTGCCGGCTTTTATATTTAGATTTTATCACGTTTGTTTTTACTTTAGGCTTCATTATATATATATATATATACATTTTATTATTTCCAACATCAATCATTCATTAATGAACCGATTTCTTTACTGTTGTTTTCTAGACTATTGCATCTGTGGTAATATGTAATTCAGAGTTATTCTAAGCAGTTAGTTAATTGAGTGGTCTGATGTGTTTTTCCCTACTTTGTGTGACAGGCTCTTCTCCACAATAACGGCCCTCTAATAACGGACCGGTCTTGTAGCAGCGGCTGTAGATGAGTTAATGGCGCGTTCCCCTGCTGGGCTCTTCCTCTAAACACCGCGTCCCATCGCCGGGGTTCACTTGTTTGGTGCAGAAATTGTGAATTAATGGTTTTTGAATACCTAATCTGGAGGTAAATTGGCGTAAGTGAACTGGCCCCGGGTCTGCGTGCCGTGCAGCGGAGTAACATTGGCGGACATTAACGCACCATCAAGGTCCTTCTACTCAGCCCCTCCATTAATTGTCATCTCCAGAGTTAAGGGGAACAATTATGGCCAAAAGTCAAAGCCCATGCGCCGTAGCCCCGCCTCCCTCACTACCTCCCAGCAGCCATTTTAGCGGCCCTAATGAAAATCCCATCCCTTAAGTTCAGTCGTCTTCTGACGCGTGTGAAGGAAGAAAACCAAAACGAAATGGATTTTCAATACGTGCCCACGCATCTGTGTTCGGCCCTCACTTCCTCCACCTCCTCCACAACACCCTCCACCTCCTCCACAACACCCTCCACCACCACCTCCTCCTCCACCTCCTCCACAACACCCTCCACCTCCTCCACAACACCCTCCACCACCTCCTCCTCCACCTCCTCCACAACACCCTCCACCTCCTCCACAACACCCTCCACCACCTCCTCCTCCACCTCCTCCACAACACCCTCCACCTCCTCCTCCTCCACCTCCTCCACAACACCCTCCACCACCTCCTCCTCCACCTCCTCCACAACACCCTCCACCTCCTCCACAACACCCTCCACCACTCCTCCTCCCACCTCCTCCACAACACCCTCCACCTCCTCCACAACACCCTCCACCACCTCCTCCTCCACCTCCTCCACAACACCCTCCACCTCCTCCTCCTCCACCTCCTCCACAACACCCTCCACCACCTCCTCCCTCCACCTCCTCCACAACACCCTCCACCACCTCCTCCTCCACCTCCTCCACAACACCCTCCACCTCCTCCTCCTCCACCTCCTCCACAACACCCTCCACCTCCTCCTCCTCCACCTCCTCCACAACACCCTCCACCTCCTCCACAACACCCTCCACCTCCTCCACAACACCCTCCACCTCCTCCTCCTCCACCTCCTCCACAACACCCTCCACCTCCTCCACAACACCCTCCACCACCTCCTCCTCCACCTCCTCCACAACACCCTCCACCACCTCTTCCTCCACCTCCACCTCCTCCACAACACCCTCCACCTCCACCTCCACAACACCCTCCACCACCTCCACCTCCTCCACATCCACCCCCGCACCCCCACCACCACTACCTCCACTGAGACCGCCATCACCACCACCCATTGCTGCCACCACCTCCTCTCTCCTCCTCCTCGTTCACCTCTATCCTCCTCCTCCACCACCTCCTCCTCCTCCTCCACCTCCTCTCTCCTCCTCATCCACCTCTATCCTCCTCCACCTCTATCTTCCCCTCTCCACCCCTTCCTCCTCCTCCTCCACCTATATCCTCCTCCACCTCTATCCTCCTCCTCCTCCTCCACCTCTATCCTCCCTCCTCCTCTGTCCTCCTCCTCCTCCTCCTCCTCTATCTCTATCCTCCCTCCTCCTCCTCCTCTTCTATCTCTGTCCTCCTCCTCCCTCCTCTATCTCTGTCCTCCTCCTCCTCCTCCTCCTCTATCTCTGTCCTCCTCCTCCTCCTCTATCCTCCCTCCTCCCTCCTCCTCCTCCTCTATCCTCCCTCCTCCCTCCTCCTCCTCCTCCTCTATCTCTATCCTCCCTCCTCCTCCTCTATCCTCCCTCCTCCCTCCTCCTCCTCCTCCTCTGTCTCTATCCTCCTCCTCCTCCTCCTCCTCCTCTATCTCTGTCCTCCTCCTCCTCCTCCTCCTCCTCCTCCACCCCTCCCCACCCTTTGCTGTCAAATTGGCCTTCTTACACACTAAGCACGACAAGGTTGCCACGGCGACGGCTCTCCCTGTGTGTGTGTCAGCGGGATTCTCAGGTCATTTCCCCCGGAGGATGCGGCAAGCGTCCGACTCTGAAGGTGACTGGCGTCTCGTCCATCACCCGCCGCCGCCCGCTTTAACTTGATACATAATAGAGCTCCTCCATCACCTTCCTCTCCCCGTGTCACCCCCTCCTCCCCCTCCTCCCCCTCCTCCCCCCGCCCCCCGTCTCCTGTCCGGGCACAGCCAGGATGGTGGGTTAGGCTGGGTGGTGGCGGTGGGGGTGGGTGGTTGGGGGTGGGGGGGTGGGGGGGTGGGGGTGTGATGGCCACTGACAGGGGAAGTCAAGGTTACATCTCTTTCTGTTATTTACACTTTAGAGTCCGCTGGTCAGGCGCTGGTTACTGTGTGTGTGTTGTGTGTGTGTGTGTGTGTGTGTGTGTGTGTGTGTGTGTGTGTGTGTGTGTGTGTGAACAAGACACAGGTGCGTGTGTGTTTGTCAACAGTGGACGTGGTGTGTGTGTTAATGTTGGACTTGTGTGTGTGCGTGTGTGTGTGTGTTAACAGTGGACTTGACGTGTGTGTGGGTGTGTGTTTGTCAACAGTGGACTTGACGTGTGTGTGTGTGTCAGACTGGTGGTGGTGAGCAGTACGGAGCCGTCCTCTCTCTGCAGGCAGGACCTTGAGCGGGGCTGGAGGATAAATCCATGTGGCGGGGAGCTGGCAGATGTTACAGGAAGCTTTATAGACAACCACTGCTCTTGACAACATCCAAACGTTGCCTGATAAATGAACAGATGGGCTATGTTTGTTTATCTCTCAGAGAGAGGGGGAGGAGAGGAGAGGTGGAGAGAGAGAAGGGGAGAGGAGAGAGGGAGAAGGATGGAGTGACCAGAGATGGGGAAAAGAGGGAGAGGAGGAGAGAGGGAACTGAGAGACGGAGAGGACAGAGACGTTCTCCTTTTATGACAGTTCTTTTCACAACCGAATGAAAGTAATCCACTCCTGTTTCTAAACCTAACAGATGTGTATTGATAACCCTTGTTTATGTACTGGTGGTAGTAGTAGTAGTAGTAGTAAATGTGTTTACTTTGAGAAAGCGAGCCCCTTAATTCATCATAGTGAATGACTCGAAGACAGTGAACCCGCTCCTTGTATTGTTTCTGTTGTTGCGTTCTCCTTTTTTCGCTGTGGATTATTTGATCAACTATCAGTGCAGACGCACATAGAGAGTAAATCTTCTCCAACTTTAAAGTTGGTCCTCGGCAATCGGGAGGTCGAGGGTTTCACATCTTCAAGATTCAATAATAGAATGAATATATCTCCAGACCCAAAGATACCTGTTTTCAGAGAGACACGCCTGTGTACAACGTGTTGTTGATTTACCACCTGAAAACTTTGAGCCAGAGTTTGACAGTGCCTCAAACATCTTCAATTAGCTTAATTAGATGTTTGTCTGCTTCACACACTACTTTTCATATTTTCTTACTGGATTGGATTTAATTGTTTGGTTTTTGAGATATTTCTCTCACCTTTGCTGACCAGTCTTGTCAAACTGTCAGTATATTTGAGGCATAAAATATAGTTTGGTTGCTAGCTCTGGTGTTGACCGTGTGATTAACAAGTAGCAAACAGTTTGTGTGTGTAGGTGTGATAAACAATTAGCAAGTATGTTGGCTGCGGGGCTCTCTTTCACTCTGTCTCTCTTTGTCTTTCTCTCTGTCTCTTTCTCCTACACTTTCTCTATCTATCTATCTATCTATCTATTTCTCTCTCTCCATCTCTTTCTCTCTTTCTCCTACACTTTCTCTATCTTTCTATCTATCTATCTATCTATCTATTTCTCTCTCTCCATCTCTCTTTCTCTCTCTCTCTCTTTCTCCATCTCTTTCATTCTCTCTCTTTCTCAGTTGGTCTCTCGGTCTGTCTCTGTCTGTCTCGGTCTCTCTCAGTCTCTCTTTCTCTCTGGGCCCTATCTTGCACCCAGCGCAATTGACTTTCTACACCGACACACGTATCGTTGCTAGTTTCAACAATCGCGCCACTGACCGGCAGATACCTGGTTGAAATGCCCTAGCAGATAGCGCAGTTGGTGTTGCTATTTTGACGAGCCATGGCAGGTCGGAACTGCAACATAAGCTTACACACGCGTAGGCTATACACAGCACAAACATGCAAACAATTAGCCTAATTTAAATATTATGATCAAAGATTGTTCATATGTGTGAAACTGCATAGAATAGCATGAATGAACACTGTAGTAGGCTAATGCCATGCGTTAAAATAATAACAATAACAATAATAAACTCAAGCAAGGTATATCCCAGCCTTCCAAAGCAAAATCTTGTTTTAGGGTAAATGATAACGTTGGTTAAATTATTTGGGAAAGAACAGCTGATACAGTGGTAAGAATTCATACTTTTAATACAATGCATCTGCAAACACTGTACAGCAAACACATATTTTCTTGACACAGACATCGTGTACAAGCCCATAAGTTTTAGGATTGATGAGTATTTGATCGTGAGAAAACATAGTTTTACCGTGAGTGAGTGTTTAAAAGAATGAATGCGGGTGATTTGTTTGGCACGTAGTTCAACAATATGTGTGCATCCATCTGTTTAAACACACGCAAACTAAACATGTAACGCATAATACAGGCCATGGCAATCTATATTAACGGGGGGACATGTTATGAACACTATCGATAACGATAATGTAATACATTAACAAACGATGTTTGTTAATCATTAACAAACAATGTTTGTTAATGTATTGCAGCATATCATTAAATAGACCCACAGTTGTGGCCACAGAACCGCATATCATGGGCTATGTGTTAAGTTATCTTAGCCGAAATCTACATGACGACTCAGTGTTTCTGAAGTTGTAGAAAAAAACGCTTTTCCATGTGTGAATTAAGCCTATTATTTGGCCATAAACTGAGCCATTTGAAGTTTGCAATTCATGTGGTCATGCGTCTGTCTCAGCAGAGACTACAAGTGTGCTGTCAAAATATCAACTCGTCAATTTCAAATGCGCTGGCTCTTAAAGGAGATGGAACACGGCACTCTCATTGTTTTATTGCACGTTACACCCAAAACACGCCTACGGGTAATTAAGCTACTTCAGACCAACCCATTTTAGATTTGCGTCGGGCGCATGAGTCATTTATCCGCCGGTATAATGGCAACAGCGCCAGAGATCCGCCCACAAAGATATTGCATTTCACATTTCACACTTGTGTTTCAGACTGCTAAAATAGGGCCCTCTGTCTCTCTCTTTCTCTCTCTGTCTGTCTCTCTGTCTCTGTCTGTCTCCATCTCTCTTTCTCTCTGTCTCTCTCTATCTCTCTGTCTCTCTCTCTGTCTGTCGGCCTGTCTGTCTGTCTGTCTCTCTCTGTCTCTTTCTCTCTCTCTCTTACTTTCTCTTGAGGTACAAATCAACCACTGAACGTTGTTCTTCCTCACGACGTCGCCACCGGTGAGGCCAAAGTCGCGTCGCTATCCTAAATTCCAAGAGTGTGTGTGTTATTGCCATAGAAGAAGATAAGCTGCCAATCCCCTAACCACACTATATACAAAACATGTTAGGGTTAATGAGTGCACTGTGCCCATGACGCAAATACTTAAACATGCGTCCCTTTCTGTGCGTCTTGCTCCTCCATCTCTGGGGTAATGCCATTTCCTGTGGTTGAAAAGGTAAAAGCCTCGCTGAAAGGCAAGGCCGGAGCAGGCTTTGTGTTCCTCCTTCATTAGCAGGGTTTTTGTTCAGCCCTGCCTCACTCAGCCCACTCTGCTGTGTCCTGCTGACGGAGGACGTGGTAGAGTGGGCTGCTGCTTCGCCGGAGGGTAATGAACCCAAATGGCGGCTTGCGGCGCTGGGGGCCTCCTGAAGATGGCTCGTCTTTCTGTTTTCCTTCCTTCTTTCTTTTCGTTACCTTTGTCTGCCGGTGGTTCTAAGTAGTCAGTGGAAGAGGACAGACTCTACCGCTGCGGTTCTGTCTTCCTATTGGACCTCTGTTCATTTCATTATGGATTTTTTCCATTTGCCTTTTCTTTTATTTAAGAAATGCATTTGTGTAATTTGAAGAATTGGCCTATTTGTCCCTGATTTGGTGTCTGGGATTGATAAAACACATCTCCTCCAGAAAACAAACGTCAGACACGTCTGAATGCACTGCTGTTGTACTGTGCTCTATAACGTACCTTATGGAACCACGGCAGGAAATAAGGTTGATGGCAATACGAAAAAAATGACTTAATTAAAATAAGAACAAAAAATGAAACAGAAATAGATGTGTTTCCCTTATGGACGGTGAAGCTGCTGGCTGCGGTCTGGCCCGGCTGTCTCTGAGGCTCCTGCCCTGACCCCTGACCCCTGACCCCTGGACCGGCTCCATGACCTCTCCCCCTCCTCCCCACAGGTGACGCTGCAGACCTTCGGGCCGGTGAAGAGCCACGAGCTGCTCCACCACATGTCGGGCAAGGGCCTCTCGGCGCGCTACCACTTCCCCCGGCAGCCCTTCCTGTACCAGCCCAGCATGGTGCACCTGCAGATCACCCTGACCAACGCCTCGGACCACCCCCTGGAGGGCCTGCACCTGGGGGAGCACAGCCCCGCCAGCCTCGCCCTGCACCGCTTCAGCCCCGTCGGTACGCAGTCGCAGTACTCATACCGCCATAATACTCACCTAATACTCTGAAACATACCCGCCATAATACTCACCTAATACTCTGAAACATACCCGCCATAATACTCACCTAATACTCTGAAACATACCCGCCATAATACTCTGAAACATACCCCCACAATACTCTGAATCATACCCCCACAATACTCACCTAATACTCTGAATCATACCCACCACAATACTCAGCTAATACTCTGAATCATACCCACCACAATACTCAAGGCAAGGCAACTTTATTTATAACACACTTTTCATACACAAGGCAGACTCAAAGTGCTTCACATATAAACATTGTCATACAATAAAAGAAAACAATAGTTAAGTAAAAAGTAAAATAGATAGAAAATAAAGGCAAAGTTTAAAAAACATTTTAGAAAGGCAGAGTTCAAATAAATGCATTTTAGAAAGTGAGAAAATAAAGGCAAAGTTAAAATAATAAATATTTAAGATTTAGCAGAAAGCTAAAGCAAACATAAAAGTCTTCAGTCTTGTTTTAAAAGCTGTCAGAGTTGGGGCAAGTCTTAAATCCTCAGGGAGTTTATTCCAGATATTTGTTGCATAGTAACTAAATCCTGCTTCCCCATGTTTCGTGTTGACTCTGGGGATAATTAACAGATTGGTCTCAGAGGATCTTAGTGGCCTAGAAGGCTTATGTAGTGGAAGCATATCAGTTAAATATTTTGGCCCTAAACCATGTAGGGATTTATAGGTTAGCAACATGATTTTAAAATCAATTCTCTGACATACAGGGAGCCAATGTAATGATTTAAGAATTGGTGTAATATGTTCACATTTTTTGGTCTTTGTTAGAACTCTAGCAGCAGCATTCTGAACAAGCTGTAGTTGCCTTAGAGTTTTTTTGGAGACCTGTAAGGAGACCATTGCAGTAATCAAGCTTGCTAGTGATAAAGGCATGTACAAGTGTTTGTAAGTCTTCGGTAGACATGAGCCCTCTAAGTCTTGCTACGTTTTTAAGGTGATAATATGCAGATTTTGTAACTGATTTGATGTGACTGTCGAAATGTAAATCTGAATCCATGATAACAGAGGATAACTCAGCCTAATACTCTGAATCATACCCCCACAATACTCAGCTAATACTCTGAATCATACACACCATAATATTCCTAATCATACCTAAAATAATAATCTTAATCATACTCATAATAGTAATCAAAATAATAATACCCACATATTCATAATAATACTAACAATACTCATATTTATACTGACAATGATACTCATATCATCATATTCCATAACCATACCATTTATACAATGCTTTTCAAGAGACCGTGAAGACATTAGTGTGTGTGTGTGTGTGTGTGTGTGTGTTAATTTAATGATACACAGGACAATAAAATACTACATTTCTGAAGACACTTAACATTGTGATATAAGATAGTAAGCATGTAAATATCAATAAAAAGTCCCATTGAAACACATCCAGATGAAGACAGGGAGAGGCGGAGAGGGGAATAGGACGTGAGACTGCTCAAGATGTTCCTCTGTAGCGTCTATTGTTGAAGTCTTTCTTTGTCTTCTTGATTTCTGTCAGTATATATTTCATTCCCCCATCGTACCATAGCCAATATGAGTTAATATATTCCTAGCCTGCGTGTATCGATTAGGACTAGAAATGCACATTATGGCCATACATCTCCTTCTGTCTCCACGACCTGCAGTCCACCCAGCTCACCCCAGGCCCAGGCCTCTCCCCGCACGCCTTCTCTGCTTCCTCTCCTTCACTCTCTCCCCCCCTCTCTCTCTCCGTCTGTCTCCTACACACACACACACACACACACACACACACACACACACACACACACACACACACACACACACACACACACACACACACACACACACACACACACACACACACACACACACACCGAGAGAGAGAGACGAAAAGACGGTGCGATCAAGCATGTTTAAACCGTCGATTGCCTGGATTGATTGGTCATTGACGGACCTGCAGCAGCCAAACACTGGGTAATGTGGGTCGATGGAGCCAGGCTCCACTGAGGGGCCGCTGGGGCCACTACGGATGGTCTGCACCGGACAGACCACACTTCATCCATTTACACATTTGTTGTGTGAATGTTATGCAGAGCTTTTGTTCGTAATTTAATTATTGCCCATCCTGTTTTTTCGTAAGATCCCATACCCAATGCAAATGCTGTGGTTTTCTCACTCACTTTGTTTGAATACATATGACTTATTATATCTTTTACAGTATGCTTATATTATTTACAGTTTTCTGTCCATACATTTCTTTTGCACAAACAACCGTTTCAAAACGGTCCACTATCCACGTATTTAACATATGTGTGCATAGCTTCCAGCGTGCGGTTTTGTGACGGCACACAAAGAGCTCAGTAAAAGCAGATGACCTCGGTCAAAGAACAGGCAGAACCAGCCCACCACACACAGACCTGGTGGAGGTCCCTGCCCCCCCTGGAGCTCTGGTGGTTCTGCTTCTCTGTGTTAAAGAGTTTCCACAGATGAACAGCACCTGGACCCCCTGGGGGGCACTCCACAGCGGCAGGCTGAGGATGTTGTCTCCCCCTCTCCCCTCCTCTCCCCCTCTCCTCCCCGCCCCTCTCCTCTCCGCTCTCTCCTCCCCTCTCCTCTCATCCTCTCTCCCCCCCTCTCCCCTCCTCTCCCCCTCTCCTCCCCACCCCTGTCCTCTCCTCTCCTCTCTCCTCCCCTCTCCTCTCATCCTCTCTCCCTCTCTCCTCCCCCCTCCTCTCATCCTCTCTCCCCCTCTCCTCCCCACCCCTCTCCTCTCCACTCTCTCCCCCTCTCCTCTCACCCTCTCTCCCCTCTCTTCCCCTCTCCTCTCATCCTCCCCCCCTCTCTCCTCTCACTCTCTCCCCTCTCTCCTCTCTCTCCTGTCCCTCTCTCCCTCTCTTCCCCTCTCCCCTCTCTTCCCCTCTCCCCCCCTCTCTCCTCTCTCTCCTGTCCCTCTCTCCCTCTCTTCCCCTCTCCCCTCTCTTCCCCTCTCCCTCTCCCCCCCTCTCTCCTCTCCGGCCTGATGTTCCCGCTCTCGTCTCTCTCTTCAGTGGTTTTTGGCTCCGCTAGTCGAGAGGCCCGGTCACGCTGCCTGTTCACCCCCCCCTCCATCACATCTCCCTCTTGATGCGGCAGTGCTCATGTTCTTGACGTGCCTGTTGTTGTGGAGATGTGCTAGTCCGTCACGTCTCTCTGTGTGGCTGCCTTTCTGAGGCAGAGGTAAAGGGGATGAGATTTGAAGGATAGATTTCTCACATGCGGTGGCCTTGCCTTGTGAAGTAGAAAACACAAGTGGTGTGCATGCCTGTCTGTTCCACTCTGTTGCCCCCCCACCATCCTCCTCCCCCCCCCCCTTCCTCTCCTCTCCCCCCCAGCTCTCCATCCCTACCTGACTCTCCCCACTCTGCCCCTGTCACTCATGCTTCCTCTCTCCTCTCCCCTCTCCTCTTCTCTGCTCGTCACTCCTCTCACCTCTTCCTCTCCTCTTCTCTCCTCTCTCTTCCTCTCTTCTCTCCTCTCACCTTCTCCTCTCCTCTCTGCTCGTCACTCCTCTCACCTCTTCCTCTCACCTCCTCCTCTCTTCCTCTCTCCTCTCCTCTCCTCTCTCCTCTCTCCTCTCTCCTCTCCTCTCTCCTCTCCTCTCCTCTCTCCTCTCTCCTCTCACCTCCTCCTCTCTTCCTCTCTCCTCTCCTCTCTCCTCCTCTCTCCTCTCTCCTCTCCTCTCACCTCCTCCTCCTCTCTCCTCTGCTGGTTCCTCCTCTCACCTCCTCCTCTCCTCTCTCCTCTACTGGTTCCTCCTCTCACCTCCTCCTCTCCTCTCTCCTCTGTACTGGTTCCTCCTCTCACCTCCTCTCTCCTCTCCTGGTTCCTCCTCTCACCTCCTCTCTCCTCTCTCCTCTACTGGTTCCTCCTCTCACCTCCTCCTCCTCCTCTCTCCTCTACTGGTTCCTCCTCTCACCTCCTCTCTCCTCTCTCCTCTCCTGGTTCCTCCTCTCACCTCCTCTCTCCTCTCCTGGTTCCTCCTCTCACCTCCTCTCTCCTCTCCTGGTTCCTCCTCTCACCTCCTCTCTCCTCCTCTGTACCCTTCCCTCAGATCGACTGGAGCCCCAGGCCTCGGTTACCGTTTCCATGGGGATCGACTTCAACGACTCCACGCAGGCGGCCAACTTCCAGCTGTGGTAAGTCCCTGACGCGCTGTTGGCCGCCATCACTCCACACATCGGACCCGTGTTTCTCCTGCAGCCGTCTGATTGCGCTCTTGTGTTGTTTCCCCCTCCCCCGGGGCCCCCGCCCTGTCCGTACTCCTGTTTCCGACCCCCCGGTACCTGTCTAATTCCAATCCCAAGTCCATTTCCTCCTCTCCCTCCCGGTGTTGTGTGATTTGTTCTGTGTGTGTGTTCCCTGGTCCCGAGGCAGCAGCCTGCATTGATCCCTGTTCACCAGGATAACTATTATTCTGCTCCAATCAGACCCGGCCCAAATCAAACCATCGCTGAGGCGATCGATGGCCCCATCACAAAGTCTCTTTGGGATGGAGAAATCAATCCGTCAGCCAAATGCTTACCACAGAAATCACACGCTGAACCACGCTAACCCAGAAAATGTAAACTAGTTGGAATTGAAGCTGTTGTTTATTTTCTAGACGTTAATGTTGTCTTTCAGTATATATTGTTATATATTGTTACTTGACTGGCCAGTTCAAGAAATTTTATGTTGACTATGTTGTGTTACTGACTGTTGTGTTACTGAGTGTATGTTGTGTTACTGACTGTTGTGTTACTGACTGTGTTGTGTTACTGACTGTTGTGTTACTGAGTGTATGTTGTGTTACTGACTGTGTTGTGTTACTGACTGTTACTGACTGTTCCTCCAGTACTAAAGAGGCAGCGTTCTCTGTGTGTTACTGACTGTTACTGACTGTTCCTCCAGTACTAAAGAGGCAGCGTTCTCGGTGTGTTACTGACTGTGTTACTGACTGTGTGTTGTGTTACTGACTGTTACTGACTGTTCCTCCAGTACTAAAGAGGCAGCGTTCTCTGTGTGTTACTGACTGTTACTGACTGTTCCTCCAGTACTAAAGAGGCAGCGTTCTCGGTGTGTTACTGACTGTGTTACTGACTGTGTGTTGTGTTACTGACTGTTACTGACTGTTCCTCCAGTACTAAAGAGGCAGCGTTCTCTGTGTGTTACTGACTGTTACTGACTGTTCCTCCAGTACTAAAGAGGCAGCGTTCTCTGTGTGTTACTGACTGTGTTACTGACTGTGTTGTGTTACTGACTGTGTGTTACTGACTGTTCCTCCAGTACTAAAGAGGCAGCCTTCTCTGTGTGTTACTGACTGTTACTGACTGTTCCTCCAGTACTAAAGAGGCAGCGTTCTCTGTGTGTTACTGACTGTTACTGACTGTTCCTCCAGTACTAAAGAGGCAGCGTTCTCTGTGTGTTACTGACTGTGTGTTACTGACTGTTCCTCCAGTACTAAAGAGGCAGCGTTCTCTGTGTGTTACTGACTGTGTTGTGTTACTGACTGTGTGTTACTGACTGTTCCTCCAGTACTAAAGAGGCAGCGTTCTCTGTGTGTTACTGACTGTGTTGTGTTACTGACTGTGTGTTACTGACTGTTCCTCCAGTACTAAAGAGGCAGCCTTCTCTGTGTGTTACTGACTGTGTGTTACTGACTGTTCCTCCAGTACTAAAGAGGCAGCGTTCTCTGTGTGTTACTGACTGTGTTGTGTTACTGACTGTGTGTTACTGACTGTTCCTCCAGTACTAAAGAGGCAGCCTTCTCGGTGTCCGTCCAGCCTGCAGTAGGTGAGCTGCTGCTGCCCGCTAGTCTGACCCCGGAGGACTTTGACAAAGAACAAGGTGAGAGTGAGTGTGTGTGTGTGTGTGTGTGTGTGTGTGTGTGTGTGTGTGTGTGTGTTGTTCTGTGTGTGTGTGTGTGTGTGTGTGTGTGTGTGTGTGTGTGTGTCCTGGTCAGTGAAATAGTCTCCTCCTCCATCAACAGGTAAGCTGCTGGGCATGAACGAGACCTCGGCCACCGTCACCATGGCGACGGGCCCTTGCTCCAGCGCGGTGCTGAACAAGCAGGTCCTGTCCACGGCCCACCTGGGCCAGGTCGTCACGGGACACGCCCACATCCACAGGTAAAGACGCCACGGGCAAACGGGTTTACATTTACACACAATTTGATTTGATTTAATTTTGTCAGTTTTAGGAATTTCAGAACGTATTTAAAGTGGCATTGTGTTGGATCTGTTTGATGTAACAGTCTGTTAAAGAGTCTTCTGAAGTGAACGGTATAATGCAGCTTTGGCTGCGATACACAGATGATTATTATTATTATTATTATGTTGACCTTTTTTCATTACGTATTTGTCTATTCATTTAACGTTTCACTTGCATCTTTCAAATGCAACAACTGATACTAAAGATGGATCCATCTCCCTTTACAGACAGAGCTCGTTCATTAGTGATGTGTGCACATGCTTGTTTTTACACAAGTGTGTGTGTGTGTGTGTGTGTGTGTGTGTGTGTGTGTGTGTGTGTGTGTGTGTGTGTGCTCTGATGTATGACTTACCCTGTAACCCTCAAGCAGACATGTGTCCACCAGTGTTGTGTGTGTGTGTGTGTGTGTTGTTCTGTGTGTGTGTGTGTGTGTGTGTGTGTGTGTGTGTGTGTTCTGTGTGTTGTTCTGTGTGTTGTTGTGTGTGTGTGTGTGTGTGTGTGTGTGTGTTGTTCTGTGTGTGTGTGTGTGTGTGTGTGTGTGTGTGTGTGTGTAATGTTCTGTCTGTGTGTGTGTGTTGTTCTGTGTGTGTGTGTGTGTGTTGTTGTGTGTGTGTGTGTGTGTGTGTGTGTGTGTGTGTGTGTGTGTTGTGTGTGTGTGTGTGTGTGTGTTGTCTGTGTGTGTGTGTGTGTGTTGTCTGTGTGTGTATCTGGTGGTAGAGGCGGGCTCTGGTGTCCCAGCTCAGAGCTCATACCAGGGGAATGCCCTGACGTCGGGCGGTGTAATTGGTGTACACAGAGTGTGCTAATGAGCTTCCTCTTCTGTCACGCACACCCAAACACCTGATGGATAATTACACTCTCACTCTCTCTCTGTCTCTCGCTTGCTTGCTCTCTCGCTCGTTCTCTTCCTTTCACTCGCTCTCTCTCGCTCTCTCTCTCTCTCTCTCTCTCTCTCTCTCTCTCTCTCTCTCTCTCTCTCTCTCTCTCTCTCTCTCTCTCTCTCTCTCTCTCTCTCTCTCTGCTCCTGCTCCACTCTGCTCTCCCTGCATTCCCTTGAACAGATGTTAGTATAAACAGATAAACCTTAACATCTTAAAATGTGTTTTATCCAGACCCGTCTTGATCAAAGTCTCCAAGCCCCGCCCTGTCAGAAGTATCCCAGCAGAGTGACACTCTCTGGGGGTGAGAGGGGTTCAGTGAGTGGGTGGGAGTGGATAAGTGAGAGTTAGCGCTGGAGATGTGAAAGGCACACACTGGAAAGGCACAAGGGCACGGGGAGCTCACAGACTGAGTGGAAATCAATGTTGGACAGTAGCAGAGCCCGCTCCCAATAAGCCCATACTTCATTTGGAATAACCGATACGAGGAACGCCTCCAGGCTATCAATCAGCCTCAGCCGCTGCTCTGACCCCATCCTGTCCTCTGCACCCACGCCAAAACAACGTCTGGGGCTAATTGTTTGGCGCTCTTATTTGAAGTAAATCCCTGTTTTAGCAATTTGATGTGATGTGAGCGGTGGTGACGGTCATAAAGGTTTTTAAACCACCTGACACTGTGG
>NC_140292.1:13197550-13218587 GCF_964030765.1 Micromesistius poutassou | reverse complement strand
ATGTGTAGTACGCAGCGGCCCTGTTTTACACAAGGTTACATCCAGGTTCCACGTTTTTGAATTTCAACTGTGTACTAGATTAAAAAACTGTTTTTAAATATTTTAACACGAAAGGCAAAACGCACTCAACCGTCCCGGCTGATTATCACGCCTCACGAGACCACAACCTACCGCCTGACGGCAGCGTCCGGATATCTCTCCTCATAACTTTACCAGGAATTGTAAAAGATTATATGTTAAGATATATGTAATTTAAATTACAGTTTATTACCATTTCTAATTACTGTTGCTATAGTGCCTAAAGACGAGACAGTGTTTAGTAGAGATGGAATCCTGTTGCCATTGGCACTATTAACATTTAAAATTATATTCATGTATTCATTATTATGTTGTTATTGCAAACTTGATTCATACTTCATACTTGAAAGCACTTAATGTGCTTTAATTAGCTTTATCTCAAAACGGACTACAAGGTAAAATTAGGAAAGATGGTTAAAAAGGTTCCTACTTCCACATTGTTTTGTATAAAAATATGATTCTACTTTGTGCTAGCATTTGTCTCCCTTGCAGATGTCCTCTGTTGGAACCTCACCGCTCGGCCCTCTGGGATTTGGGCAAACCGCTGGAACAGACCTTTCAAATTCATAAATTCATAGGATTTTTCACAAATGAATGAACACCATTTTCTACCAATTTTCTCATTATGCAAATAGAGAAAAAAGAAAATCACATTTGGGGCAATTACAGTTCCACACAGTTCCAAATTTAACCATTTAAGCTGTAATTGCAGAAACTATCAATAATTACTGTTGCTAATTGTGAATATTTGTGACAGATACAACCAATTCTCCCACAAATTGTATTTTATTCAAGGATCCGGCGAAAGCCACTACAATTTCTGTGTGAAGTCTGATTTAACTGGCATAATCGAGGGAATTGAGAGCTTGTTATGAAATGTAAACGACTCAAAAGACTCTAATGTGGAATAATGAAGTCGCTCGGTCAAAGATCACATTTTGGTCATCTCCTTCCTGGCTTTTTTATTGGCTGAGACATTCCTTTGATCATTATTTCAGGTCTGTAATTGGTCTAGAGGGTGATTGAATGTGATGTTCAGATCAATACGTAAATATCCACTGTCCATTTAATGTAAATGGATCATAAAATATAAAACCGGCCGATTCAATTTGAATTCTTCCTTTCTTTTTCCTCTTCTTCTCTCTGCTGGAGTAGCCTCCAGGTGCTCAGTTCCAGTGAGGTCAACGCAGCCCCCCCCAGCCCCCCTCCCCAACGCTCACACACATTTATAACTGTCTGGTTGGTGCCCCCCCCCCCGCCCCCCCCCCCTCTAGACAGTGATTTAGTTAATCGTGAAAACGGGCGGGTCGGTACTATGTAAACAAGTTCAGAATGAAGGTGGTCACCCAGGCGTTGCAGTGTGTGTTGTGTGTGTGCGTGTGTGTGTGCGTGTGTGTTTGTGTGTGTGTGTGCATGTGTTTGTATGTGTATGTGTGTTTGTCAGTGTGTGTGTCTGTGCAGGCGTGTGTGTGTGCATGTGTATATGTTTGTGGGGTCGTGCGGGCATGTGTGTGTGTGTGTGTGTGTGTGTGTGTGTGTGTGTGTGTGTGTGTGTGCGTGCGTGCGTGCATGTGTGTGTGTATGTGTGTGTGTGTGTGTGTGTGTGTATGCGGGTGGGGGTGGCTATTTGTCATAGAGAAGAAGGCTCATATAATATGTGGAGGTGTAAAGCTGAAGTCTTTATCGTACATACAGGGCAGACCGGCTCACAGCCTATCAGCAGCAAGAGGGATTTCCCTTATTTAAGGGCAATTGAAAATAAAACAGACGTTACTAAACGGTGGCTACAGGGCTGCTGTCTGGGGAAAGGCTTCAAACAACAGACCTTGATGGGTGTTCATAAAACATTAAAAAAAAAGAAATCTCAGAGGCCCATATTTAGAATTGTATTTGTTTAGCGCTGGACTTAATAACCTTAATCGGCATTTGAGTGCTTCTCAAAATGCATTGTAAAGAATTCCTTGTTACAATGACATCAAATATAATAATAATATAATAATAATGTAATATAATGTAATGTAATGTAATATAATAAATAATAATGTATATATATACAGACGACTGCCCTAGCAGCTCTAGTGTGTAGATGAGAGACAGACAGAGAGGACAGGTCTCCCTGCTGTCTGTCGGGGTACCGCCGTGGCTCCAGGGGGCCCGGCCCTCACGCCTGCCCTTATGGGGCCCTTATGGGGCCCTTATGGGGAGCCTGATGGGAGTGAATACAGATGAAGGAGGGGATATTGAGTGACTCTGTCCCACATCCAGGACACAATGGAAGAGTGATTGATGAGGGACAAAGAGCCAACAGCAGGACAGAGGGAGTCCTCTGAGACCACAGGGGGCGCGGCCATCCACACACACACACACACACACATGTGTGTGTGTGTGTGTGTGTGTGTAAGGAAATGGGAAGAGAGAGGACAGGAGAGAGGAGGAGAGAGAAGAGAAGAGAGGAGAGAGAAAAGAGGAGAGGAGGAGGATGAGGAGAGGAGAGGAGGAGGAGGAGGAGAGGAGAGGAGGAGGAGGAGAGGAACAGGGTGGCAGCTCATCTTGGGAGCAGCAGGCAGAGTATGCAGTCTATTTGTATGAGTAATCAGCCCTGTACCTACCCCTCCCCCCTCCCCCCTCCCCTCTCCTCCCCTCTCCCCCCCCTCCCTCCCCCCCCCCCCCCCCCTCTCCCTCCCACACATACACTCCCTCTCTGTCAGCCATGTTTGCTCAGTGATTTTCTCAACAAGACAGCCATTGACACTGGATGGATGGGACTAATCCGCTAGTACGCCGCACCGCTACCAGCAGGGTTACAGGTCTGAGATAGAGCCCCACACACACACATACACACACACACACACACACACACACACACACACACACACACACGCACAAACCTCACCTAATGTTCCGGCAAATATTTATCACCATCAATTTGGCTTTGGACTCCATGACATTAAAATACCACGTATGGATAACCTCTTGCTGCCAAATCGATATCTCTCTCTCTCTCTCTCTCTCTCCCGCTCTCCCCCCCTCTCTCCCTCGCTCCCTCCCTCTCACTCTATCAATCTCGCCCTCGCTCTCTCTCTCCCTCTCTCCCTCTGTCTCCCCTCCCTCGCGCCCTCTCTCTACCCCCTGGTGGGGGTAGTAATGGTGGTGGTGGTGGTGGTGGTGGTGTGTGGAGGTGGTGGTGGAGGTGGTGGAGGTGGTGTGGTGGTGGTGGTGGAGGTGGTGGTGTGTGGAGGTGCTGGTGGAGGTGGTGGTGGAGGTGGAGGTGGAGGTGGAGGTGGAGGTGGTGGAGATGGTGTGGTGGAGGTGGTGGTGCTGGTGGTGGGCCGGTGGTGGTGGTGCTGGTGGAGGTGGTGGTGCTGGAGGTGGTGGTGGAGGTGGTGGTGGAGGTGGAGGTGCTGGAGGTGGTGGAGGTGGTGTGGTGGAGGTGGTGGTGCTGGTGGTGGGCCGGTGGTGGTGGTGCTGGTGGAGGTGGTGCTGGAGGTGGTGGTGGTGATGGTGGTGGTGGAGGTGGAGGTGCTGGAGGTGGTGGTGGTGTGCTGGAGGTGGTGGTGGTGGTGGTGTGCTGGAGGTGGTGGTGGTGGTGGTGTGCTGGAGGTGGTGGTGGTGGAGGTGGAGGTGCTGGAGGTGGTGGTGGTGGTGGTGGTGGTGGTGGAGGTGCTGGTGGAGGTGGTGGTGGAGGTGGTGGTGGTGGAGGTGGAGGTGCTGGAGGTGGTGGTGGTGGTGGTGGTGGAGGTGTGGTGGTGGTGGAGGTGGAGGAGGTGTGGTGGTGGTGGTGGTGGTGGTGGTGGAGGTGGAGGTGTGGTGGGGTGGGGCTGAGACAGAGAAGGTCAATAGAGTGGCAGATTGCAATGGAGGACTCCATTCATGCTGCTCTGCACAGGAATGATTTGAGTGTATTAGTAGCATTTTACTAGCCTGCTAGATAGCATTAAAAAATTCATCTCAAAACCTTGCTTACAGGCTTACATGCTTACATATAAAGGTATATAACCTTGCATAAAACTGCAGATACAGTTGACAGTATTGTTTATTTTTTGGAACGTTTCACAATATTGTCCCAAACGTTATGAGCCTTCTAATAAAAAAAGACATAAATAAATAAAAAACATTTCTAAAAGAGGAGAAGCCAATGTTGTCACATCCGGAGCAGACACGCGCTGCTGTGTGAGAATACCGTTGATTCACTCATCCCCTCTTCCTATCTGGCCTTCAGCTAATTGGCCGATCGCGTTCATACACACATTTCTCTCTAATTTAGCATTTGCTATTCCAACAGTAGCCTAGGCGCGTCTGCGGGAACACGTCCCCCGCCTTGCATGTACTGTGGTGTCCATCAACGCGCCCTTCACCATCTGTGTGTGTGTGTGTGTGTGTGTGTGTGTGTGTGTGTGTGTGTGTGTGTGTGTGTGTGTGTGTGTGTGTGTGTGTGTGTGTGTGTGTGTGTGTGTGTGTGTGTGCGTGTGTGTGTGCGTGTGTGTGTGTGTGTGTGTGTGTGTGTGCGCGATAAGATAGATTAGCTGTTTGGTTTGATAACCAATTGTTCACGAGTGAAGCTCGCTGGATTGATAAGTAGGCGCCATAGATCATAAATGGTTGTTCCGTCGTTTTTAAACAAATATGTTACAGTGCCCTCTTCCAAGCTCTTTAACGCAGCACAAACAAAAACGCGCATGCAGGCGAGCAAGTGGGCCCCTACAACGCAATAATGCATTACAAAACTCCAAAGTCATCCAGTTTGCGCTAATCATTACAATTAGTCGTGAATTATCTCCGGACTCTGACAGACGTTCCTTGTAACTCTCTTTTATTTCCACCCCGCGCTAATCACAGCGCTCATTACAAACGCTGATTAAACTGCAAATTACCCAGCAGCGGCCCGTCCGCACTTACCAGCGCCTCGCTCAATATCAATTAAGCCGAGCAGCCCTTCTGCACTCTCCCAGCGCTTCCAAATGCTTCATAGTGCCACTTATTAGTTTGGAAAACTCGGAAAATACCAATAATCAACGGCCATGAAGCAAGAATGAAATAGCCTATGGGCGGTAACCTGCAGTCCCCTTTCTAGGCCACTTTTTTTTTTTATATATTTGCACATTTTATTGCGATTCGACCCATATTTGGCAAACCAGATCTCACCCCACCACAACAGCACGGATATTTATTTTCTCGATTAATTAATTAATGGATGACAAATAAAACGAATCATAAATCATAGGGGTCTGACCATATTAAGCTATTAAATGTTTCACCCAGCATGTGTTAACATATCTTCTAACCGCTTGTGTGACCTTTATCAACCCGAATACGAAATGGTTTGATCGTTTAAGATTGTATCTGCATCTGTGGTTTATGTTTACTTTATAATTTGTGATCAGTTAAATTAATTATTTAGTAACAGTTCTTCAGTTAACTATTTTGCACTAATCACTTAATTGATTAATAAATAGGCCTCACTGCAACACAATAACACAAGTGGGAATACAAAATAATTGAATAAAACTTCTGTCATTAATATTATGATTTTAAGTTAATAATTAATTGCAAAATATTTTTTATATTTGTCAAAACATTACTACGTCAAATAGCCTACATTATTTTTATTTTTTATTTTATTTGTAATCTTTTACATTTGTGACCAAACCCATTATCTTGTGACAATGAGGCTACAGGATTTTGTGTTATGCCAATCTGGTAATCCATTTATATAGTACAGTGCTTTTTCTGTGCTAATGATTTAAATATCGACAGGCTCCCTTTTGAATATGCAACAGAGCAAAGTTGTAAAGGTATTCGCAGATCGAAAATGACATTTCAATAGTATAAGTATAAGTGTAAGTATTTGCTCAATACATTTGCTAGTAACCTTGAAGAATCCTTTGAAATTGAAATATATTTCATTGATAACGCAAATCAATATCAGATGCAGAAATACAATTGTGCATAGGTTCAAGGCCTGGCTTCAGAGCTTAAGGTCACAGTAGTAGTTAGTTATACAATAAACAAACCCTGCATGGATTAACCATAATGATTCAAAGTAACCTGCAATCTTAAAATGTATATTTTACGTAGATCTCTTTTTGTCTGTTATTATCAAAAGAAGCAAGATCTACAGAGAACTATTATAATAGTATACAAAGGCACAGGGTACACAAACACACTGGTGTTTAGTGTGTCTTTATGGTTACAATTCAGTAAGAGAGGAAAAAACTACAAAGCACACACACACACACACACACACTTGCACCCACAGATGCACGCATGAACGTACAGATGCACGCATGCATGCACACATGCCAGTACAAACACACATGCGCGCACACACACACACACACACACACACACACACACACACACACACTCACTCACTCACTCACTCACTCACTCACTCACACACACACACACACACACACACACACACACACACACACACAGACACACAGACACACAGACACACACACACACACACACACACACACACACACACACACACATCCACAGATGCACACAGCCCAAAGACACAATATTTGTCTAATTGGTGTTGGTGAATGATTACAGAGCGAGAGAAACATGTGAGTAACATACTAGTAATTCTTGCTAACGTGCCTAAGAGAAACATGTTAATAACTAATGGATAATTAATACTAGTATGCTTGTTAACGTGTCTGCTTTCATTGGTTGTGTTTCTTTCTTTGGTCATGCCATTATATACAGGTGTGACATTACTTCCATTCCTATTCTTGAGGTTATCAAATAAAAGGCAATCTGAACATGTGAGAATTCAGACTTACTCCAACCAAGCGGAAACCAACCACCGAGGGGAAGATTCTGGCCACGTTAGATTCACAATAATCAAATAATATTTGACCGCCGCTATGAGATCCCGCTGGACTTGGAAATCACGTCTTAACCACGTCAGCTAAATTGAAGATAACAAGTATCTCTCGTTTTATATATACGAAATATAAATGAACCAATAGCCTAGTTTGTTGCATTCATGAAATGCGTGTGTGTAGGATGTGACGTTTATTTTAGTTTATAAAACATTAAAACACTTTGATTTTGCTATTTCAGTGTCACAGTATCACTCTGATCTCCAAAATAAGACGTGTTACCTTCGAAATAAATAAAAATATATATTTGTTATTATTTATTCTTTTTTAACGCGAGCCGCGGGGTCGGAGCCTGTGGACGGAGACGCAGCGAAGGAACGTAGGGAGCGTGACTAGTGCAGACGCATGCGCACTGCTACCCCAGGCGCAGCACCAGACGCCCCTCTCTCCGGCATCACTCAGTCCTTCACAGCGAGGCTATCCAAAACACCGAGCAATGGCAGACCCGAGAATACGACAGGTGAAGATAAAGACGGGCGTTGTAAAACGGTAAGCACGTTGTCCGGTGTTTGAGGCGCGAACGCCGCGGAGCTCCGCTCGGAGACAGCAGCTGGTAGCTTAGCTCCCAGAGCTACATGTGGCTACACGGCCGGGCCAGCGTTACGAGCAGCTCTCCTCATCCTAGCGCATGTACCAAGCACTGGTAACTCAAGCAACCTGCCGTTCGTTATGTCAATTAGGTTAATGTGTAGCAGGGTTTCCTTTTGTTTTTAATGTCGTTGTGGTATTTCAAAATATTAGCCGAGGGTAGCCTGCTGGCAGAGGCTCGTCCATACGTGAGGTGTTTGATGCTAGCTTGCTGCTACGCTTCTTTCTTTTATTGAGAATTACGGACCCATTGACAAATACATGTTACAAAGGTTCATATACACACACCATGGATATAGTTTATATTAAAGACCTGTCATGTTTCACAAATGTTGTAAATCCATCCATTCGTTGTTGGTGTTGTGTGAAGTCATGGTCCTGTCACGTGTCTGGACCAGAGTCCAAAGTGATCAGAAACACATTCCAATGTAATCGATACATGGGCACCTTTTTGCGACCATATTTCAGATCATCATTACGTCACATTGCGATTCTAACTTTGCAACAGGACTTTGAATTGGTAACACATACACATAACACATATCCAACACGCCATCAGCTGCACTCATATAGCAGAGTGTTGTTCAGGCCTAGTAGTAATAGCGCACTGTCAGCTGTGATAGATGATATCTATTAACTATTAACTATTAAGATGTAGTAATGTTTGAAAGCCTCTGCAGACAAGCAGATGATTTTCAGTTTGGTTGAATCTACAATCCACACAAGTGCATGCAATGCATTCCGTTATGGTGCCAATGACTGAAACATGAAGGAGGTCACAGCTGTGTGTTGTGTGGGTTATGTCTTGGGCACATGCCTGAGCGTCAGCGAAGATTAAATGCATCTGAATCTGTTTGTAGGGTTAGACGATATGGCCAAAAATGTGATAGCCATAATTATAATAATAATGCTCAATTTACAGTTGCAAGGGCAACTTTTCTGATTACGCTGAATATGCAAAAGCTTTACATTTTTATAAACATAATGTGCTCCCTTGAAACACATCACGTTAATATTGTCCTACTGCCAATGGACCTATTCTACCGTGCTATATTGATTGGGTTTGGATTGAGTTTTGGTCGTAATGGCAAATGGTTGATCTTTGTTCTATTAATTGGTAGCGAATTAGGGCTACCACTTGCCACTATTTTTCATATTGATTCCTATAAATGGCAATTTTTCATCCCAAATATGAATTGATGCGCATGATTACCCAAAGACTTCCCACAAACTGTTGTCCATCGCTGTACAAGCAACACTGCTGTTTTCTCAGTCACTAATCCAATGGAAAAACAAAGGTTGTGTTCTAATAGTATACACATTTAGCAGCTATTTCATTGTTTAATGAGGACAAATATAATAACTGATGGGTCATTGATGAAGAATACCTTATTTTATGGCGCATTTCCACCGCAGGGTGCGGGTCGGTTCAGTCTGCAAAGGTGCAGTCAATACGGCTCAGTCCGGGTCACGCCCACTTTAGGCAGTGGAAACACGACGGCGCCAAAAGTGGGCGTGAGCCGTATTGAGCCGTTCTCGTCTCACAGTGCTCCTCCGTTGAGGTACTGAGACGCCTGAAAGGTTCCCGGCAAGTTTGAGCTACACACGCCGGCCGTTGATTGGTTGACAGAATCGTCCCTTCCAACAGGGGGATGATAACAAACAAACACAGTACCCCAAGGTATTTCTGGACAGCGAAAGCTTCGTTTATTGAAGAAAATGTTGTGCAAAAGTTTGCCGTCCTTCTTGGACGTCCTACATTGTTGATCTTTGTTCATTGTGCGCGTTCTTCTTTTTCTTTGGATTTATTAGCTGCTATGAGATCACGATGCTTACGTAGCTGCCGTGGCTATCACCGTCCAGCTTAAACCCTGCCCTACCATAAGGGAACTGGCGGCGGTGGAAACGCGCGCCGTAACCGAGCTGGGCTATACCACCCTCACCACTGGGCTGAGGCGTGCTGGGTCCGACGCGTACCCGCCGGTGGAAATGCGCCGTTAGTGTAGATGACTCTTGGAGGGAAACTATCACAACGTGGGCTGGGCAGTAGCAACAAAGGTGAAGGAGTGACCATCGTGGAGAGTTTAGGATTGGCGGGAGAGACCAAGTTAATTTGCAATACACTAAGGGTGAAGTTTACATGTCTGCAAGGCTACGAGACGGTTAACGGGATCTACAAAACAAAGACCTCAGTAGCTTGGCCTCAGTATCCGACTTTGTGGCTACACTGGCAACTATCTGATCATGTTTCAGTTAGAGGGAGGAAGGGAGACATCTCTAGTAGGGATGTGAATAACTCAAAGTTTTCATGGTTGAATAATCAGTGAACGATATGAACAATATGAACGAATAATCGATTCGATGTGTGCCAACATTCACAAAGGCAGCCATGGATCATCGGCAAGAAATCACTTAATATCTTAAACGCAAAAAAACAAACTTTAACAGTGATCAGTGTTTGTGTTGTATGCATATATTAATTTATTTATGCTTGTGTATTGTGTATATTGTTTTTCTGTACATGATTGATAATGATTTAAAAAAAAAAAATAGTGCTACAGAACCAACATTAGTTCCGTCCGTTAATTCTTGTTTATTTGAAAAAAATGTTAACGGTCCAAATGTTAAAAATCGGCTTTGACCCTCGGGAACGAATAATCGAATAATCAAATATTCTGACCCATCTCTAATCTCTAGGTCCAAGGAGAATCCTTTCAAATCCCTTTTCAATTGAGTTATTCTGTAAACAAGGTTTATATAATTTTATATTAGTTACGATTTCACGACAGCTATTAAAAAAATTTAGAAAAACGCATAGACGCATGGTACCAGTGTTTTGTCTTTTATAGGGTGACCCCTCCTCCAGAATAACTTTAACCACGCTTTGAAGGAAAACATGAGTTTTAATTCAAGTGTTAATTATATAATAATTATAAAATGTATTTCTAGACTCTAGACTCTCAAGTTCTAGACTCTGCAGATTTGTTTTACCATAAAGAGCACTATTTATAAAATGTATTTTAAAAGCTTCCTTTCTATTTGTTTTACCATAAAGTCCTATTTATAAAATGTTTTGTGCATACAATTCTTGGACGGATGACCCACGGCAACTTTGTGATACTTTTTGAGGAACGTCTTTATGTAAATCACACACCCTAGCAATATTTTCTGTCTAACTCTTCAGGAATAAAGCTTAAAAATGCTAAAGGAATTCGTAGAAAAAAAGTATAAGTATATTGTTATAGAATCGATAATATTATATCTAATTGGCAGCAGGGTATAGATTCTGGTATGGCACGAAGAAGGGCGCCGATATATTGCCGTATTGATATTCTGTGCCACCCCTGGTCCACACACAGCTGGCCTCCGGAGTGCCGTGACGTTGAGGGTGTATAACTGGCAGTAGCAGAGTAGGGTCACGTAGTGTTTTGGGGAGAGTCGCAATAATATAGGATTTTACTGCTGTTTTCGCTACATTAAGGTCTTATTTCAGTAACGGTAAACAAATGGCATGGATTTCTATCTTGAGCATCAAATGAGACGTATGGCCGTGTCATTTCTTATGACAAGGAAGGGCACGCGACTGTGGCGTCCGATCACCGATGCAGGGACATCACACTGCTATCTGTGTGTGTGTGTGTGTGTGGTCCTCATGTATACAGTAGAAAAAGGGATTCATTAAGACCAGATATTTTGGTTTTTTTAGTTTGTTGGTTGGTATTCGATTTGGTTTAAATCAAATTGCCCATTAGTTTGAAACCAACAATTACATTTTGAGGGCAGACGGCCCTGGTGTCAGTGCACCCTGGGCGTGGTGGACGGTGTGTGGACCTCTTCTACCCAGAGGCTCTCGTTCCCTTTAGAGTTCTTCTCCGACACACGCCTCCCTGCCCTGACTGGGGGCGCTGCCGTCGGCGCTGTACTATACGTGTCATCGCCATGTCGACAAGCTGATCATCATTTCACACCCCTTCAGATCTGCCGTCTCTCCCCGTCCTGCCGCCTGCTGGCTCCCTGCGTGTCCCCCGCCCCCCCCCGCCCCCCCCCTCCGCTCAGCGGGGCTCTCTGATGCCGGGCCCTTCCTCCTCCTGGCGGTGCCTCTCTGCACACTCGGCGGGCCCCTGCCCCGGCAGGCGGACGCTCTTAATAAAGTGACAACAGTGATTTGCCTTTGTCGCGGCGGGCTCGGAGACGCGCCGCGCCTCAAAGATACAGTTCCTCGGAGGAAGGCGGCCGCAGAATGTCTGGGCTCTAATTCCCTTTTTTTCATTTTCCAGAGAGCTGCCTTTTCCATTAAGCCGGGGGTGGCAGGTCCATTTAAAACCAGCCCGGACCGCCCGCCGCCCGCCCGCGCTCTCCACCGCGCGGCAGTCTGGGAGAAATAAGAAATTAACATCAGGGCTGGTGGAGCTGGCTGGGGGGGGGATGGACATTTTGTTATTAGACTGTCCTTCAGTTTTATTCAAATGATTCCCACCTCCCTCCCTCTCCATCTCCCCCCCCGCGCCCCGCCCTCCACTCCATTCTGGGACCTTCCAGAAGAGTGGCATCCCTCATTCCAGCGCCAGGCGCGGGGAGACGGGGAGCCGCAGCGCCCTTGCGTTCGCTCCCAGCTCCAGGTTGATCTGGAGGGGAGTGGTATTAGAAGGAGCGGTAATTGATAGTAAGATGCGCCGTGGCCGGCCGCAGGGTCCCAGTGATGGGGCTGATTGATGAAGGAGCGTGCGCGTGCACAGCACGGATTCTGATGAGGAATGATTTTTGCTTTGTCATTCTGATGAGCAAGCGCAGCCGGAATAATACTGTTAGTTGTGAATCATTATCAATAGGGATATTTTCAAACTCCATTATGCCAATCAAGGTCGGAATCTATTTAATGTGTTTAGTTCCATTTGGCCCCTAATTGATAATCAAAATGTATCAATGTACTCAAGCTGAAATTTTCACTAACAATCAAGGAAAAGTGGGCCATTTACCACCTGACTTGGTCCAAATTAGGGCCTAAATTGATGATCAATTAATCTCTACAAAAAGACGTGTGGGTTGGGGGAGAGATGTGTGTGTGTGTGGTTGGGTTGGGGGAGAGATGTGTGTGCGTGTGTGTGGTTGGGTTGGGGGAGAGATGTGTGTGCGTGCGTGTGTGTGTGTGTGTGTTGATAGGAGTATAGTCCTCTGCTCGTGCTCACAGCTGAACTTAAGGTACTGAAGAACCGGCTACAAGATATCCTGGGTACATGATTTTGTATTGCCACTAACCAAAGCCTTGTTTCTACTAACGAGGGTTGAGTAATTAATATATTTATGACCTGAATATGGAATCACACTGGACAGAATGTACACATAAATGTGGTTTTCGGACTTGAACGTTTATTATCTTCCATCAAAATCCTCGTTCACTCAACAAAAATACACACAAGTAAAGAGCCGTTTGTATCGGTGAGATCCACACGTGTGCTGCGGTCTAAATGTGCGTCCCCGTCACTGTCCTCCGTAGCACTCCGATAACGCAGTGCACCACCATCAACAGGAGTGATGGTGGTGGTGGAGCTGTATATCTGGCCCTCCTACAGGTGATGATCTGACTCCGTCCTCACTCTGACACATGTTGGGGGGGCGGGGGGAATCAGGATGGATGGCCCCCCCTATGAAAGGTGACCATCACAGCCCCCCCCCCACCACCTTTCTATGGTTCAGCTTTTATTGCCTGTCTGAGAGACGGGCCGTGTGTGTTTTATGTGTCATGTGTGGACGCTGAACTGTGGTTGGCGTGTTGTCTCATTTGCCTCATGTGTGTGTGCAGGTTGGCCAAGGAGGAGGTCATGTACATCAAAGAGGTCAAGCAGCAGGAAGAGAGGATTGAACGGCTGAAGGTGGAAGATAAGGACCTGTGTCCTCACGTCCTCAGTAAACAGGTACAGGCTGAAGATAAGGACCTGTGTCCTCAGTAAACAGGTACAGGCTGAAGATAAGGACCTGTGTCCTCAGTAAACAGGTACAGGCTGAAGATAAGGACCTGTGTCCTCAGTAAACAGGTACAGGCTGAAGATAAGGACCTGTGTCCTCAGTAAACAGGTACAGGCTGAAGATAAGGACCTGTGTCCTCAGTAAACAGGTACAGGCTGAAGATAAGGACCTGTGTCCTCAGTAAACAGGTACAGGGCTGAAGATAAGGACCTGTGTCCTCAGTAAACAGGTACAGGCTGAAGATAAGGACCTGTGTCCTCAGTAAACAGGTACAGGCTGAAGATAAGGACCTGTGTCCTCAGTAAACAGGTACAGGGCTGAAGATAAGGACCTGTGTCCTCAGTAAACAGGTACAGGCTGACGATAAGGACCTGTGTCCTCAGTAAACAGGTACAGGCTGAAGATAAGGACCTGTGTCCTCAGTAAACAGGTACAGGCTGAAGATAAGGACCTGTGTCCTCAGTAAACAGGTACAGGGCTGACGATAAGGACCTGTGTCCTCAGTAAACAGGTACAGGCTGAAGATAAGGACCTGTGTCCTCAGTAAACAGGTACAGGCTGAAGATAAGGAACTGTGTCCTCAGTAAACAGGTACAGGGCTGAAGATAAGGACCTGTGTCCTCAGTAAACAGGTACAGGCTGAAGATAAGGACCTGTGTCCTCAGTAAACAGGTACAGGGCTGAAGATAAGGACCTGTGTCCTCAGTAAACAGGTACAGGCTGACGATAAGGACCTGTGTCCTCAGTAAACAGGTACAGGCTGAAGATAAGGACCTGTGTCCTCAGTAAACAGGTACAGGGCTGAAGATAAGGACCTGTGTCCTCAGTAAACAGGTACAGGCTGAAGATAAGGACCTGTGTCCTCAGTAAACAGGTACAGGCTGAAGATAAGGACCTGTGTCCTCAGTAAACAGGTACAGGCTGAAGATAAGGACCTGTGTCCTCAGTAAACAGGTACAGGGCTGAAGATAAGGACCTGTGTCCTCAGTAAACAGGTACAGGCTGAAGATAAGGACCTGTGTCCTCAGTAAACAGGTACAGGGCTGCTGGGGGGCGTTATGTTGAAGAGTTACAACTAGGGCCATCTAACTAGTTTTAGAAACTAATTAATAAAATTACTTATTGTGTGTGGATAGATAGATAGATAGGTGTGTGTGTATATATGTATGTATGTTTGTATGTTTTATTTATGCAGAACATCACGTATACTCAGGAATGATATGAAGGTGTATTCAAACTAGCATGCAGTGCATTGTTCATGAACCATTCCCTCCTTAAGGGGCTCACCTGGTAGAGTCCTTAAGGGGCTCAGCCACCTGGTCCAGTCCTTAAGGGGCTCACCTGGTAGAGTCCTTAAGGGGCTCAGCCACCTGGTCCAGTCCTTAAGGGGCTCACCTGGTCCAGTCCTTAAGGGGCTCAGCCACCTGGTCCAGTCCTTAAGGGGCTCACCTGGTCCAGTCCTTAAGGGGCTCACCTGGTAGAGTCCTTAAGGGGCTCACCTGGTCCAGTCCTTAAGGGGCTCACCTGGTCCAGTCCTTAAGGGGCTCACCTGGTCCAGTCCTTAAGGGGCTCACCTGGTCCAGTCCTTAAGGGGCTCACCTGGTCCAGTCCTTAATGGGCTCACCTGGTCCAGTCCTTAAGGGGCTCAGCCACCTGGTCCAGTCCTTAAGGGGCTCAGCCACCTGGTGGTCCTTAAGGGGCTCAGCCACCTGGTCCAGTCCTTAAGGGGCTCACCTGGTCCAGTCCTTAAGGGGCTCAGCCACCTGGTGGTCCTTAAGGGGCTCAGCCACCTGGTCCAGTCCTTAAGGGGCTCACCTGGTCCAGTCCTTAAGGGGCTCAGCCCCCTGTAGGCCGTCTCCTGGGCCCCGGCCCTTAGCGCTATAGGCGTCGTACGCTCTCCTTCTTGCGGTACTTGGTGAGAGGCGAAGCGGCTGTCATTGAGGGTCTGTGCTCGTCCTCTGTGGTTCACCACATGATGGAAGGGGAGAGTCTTCACTGCAGCTTTCTGCCGTCTTATCCTTGACTCCCTGGTTCCTTGACTCCCTGGTTCCTTGACTCCCTGGTTCCTTGACTCCCCGGTTCCTTGACTCCCTGGTTCCTTGACTCCCTGGTTCCTTGACTCCCTGGTTCCTTGCCTCCCCGGTTCCTTGCCACCTCAATCAAATCAGTGCCTCTCCTCCGTCTGCATCACGTCGGGGGGTAGGATGGTGGGTTCCGTGCCTCATCGATGAGGTGTGCTGTAACCCCTACATTGCTACGGTTACTCCCTGAGGACCTCAACAAGCTCAGCTTGTGGCAATACCAACTCTTTGGACTTCTCTTCAGAGTCTTACCAGCTGTGGATTTAGCTGATGGTTCTTCTTGAGGGTTGGATGTAGGGGGGATCGGTGGACGCAGTTTGGATCACCTCCCATCAACCCCTGGTCCTCCACTGCAGCTGTGGCCCAGCCTGGCTCGACCAGACCAAGCTCAGCCTATGATTGCACGTTGGTCTGGGGAGGCTGCTGTCATTTTCTCCAACGGGCGAAGTTAAATTGACTCTGTACGCAATTGGCTGCCTGCCGTCGCTTCCCTGTCGTCGTTGTGTTAAACCAGCCAATAGCGCCCCAGGGGGAAAAGCCAGCTTGGTGATTGGCTCCCGCAAAAACGTATCGAAATTAGAAAGAAATGTATCGCTCTTCTCCAGACCCTTCTGCAGGGCGAGCTCAAATCGCCGGCAGAACGGGCGGGGCTACCCAGTCTAGCTGTGGCCTGCAGTGCACAGCTATCCATTTTGCAACCAAAGTCAAGAGTGTCGTGTCAATATTTGTAATGATGAAATGGTTCTCCATGTTTTATGATTTACATTCACTTTGTTTAGCTCCTGGATTTTTGCACACCAGGAGACTAGTCTGCAAAACTCTTAGATAAGCAAGTCAATATGGGATCTATGTGTTAATAGGACATGCCTAAGTGTCATGTATTTTGTCTTTAGTTGGCTTAAGAATATGCTTTAATTGGCGTGAAGTAGTTTGGGTTATACAATCTAGATTGTAAAACTGTTGTAGAACCGAGATCATTTCTTGTGTCAACTGGGTCTAGAGCTGCTAGTATGTATGTAGTATGCTGCTAGTCTGCTGTGTGACTCTGTAGCTCTCGGTGAACCACGCTCAGTCCACAATAATAATGTGAGACTTTGGCTTGGCTGTCATCGGTAATCATCTTGACGTCATTAAATGATGCGACTTTTGGGAATTGCGGACACATGCTGGTAATTGAAGGCCTCCTGATGGTCCGCTGGCCCGTTCTCCTCATCAACACTCCCTCTCCTCCCCTGGGCCGCAGCCGGCGGGTCAGTCTGTCCTATGATAAAGGTTGACATACCGGCTACATGAACACGTACCACTATACACGTAATAACATGCCACAATTGAGTTGAACTATTGATCATTTTCATCTTGAGGTTCAGCGGTGAGGCTCAGGATGGGGAGGTGCTGAGGGAGTGGGATTAAGGCGGGTCCAGGTGGATTAAGAACCGTGTTTCTGGTGCTGAAAGACATATCACCATATAACTTGATCATATTGATCGATAACTATTGATCATTTTAATGACCTAAAAACACTGGGACTTACCATGCTGGATTTAAACACTTGTGTTTAACACTTAATACGACCTTCCACTGTTCTTCACTGATAAATACTCCAACGTCGACACAACAATGAAAAACACTCAAATATTGGAACCGTGTGGAACCGTGTTTGTGTAACAAACCCAGCTGTTAGATTCAGTGGTCCAGTATCTTAACGATATATATTGAACATGTTTTATATTGATATTGATAAAAAGTCTATCACGATACGATCATTTATTGTTTTATTGCCCAGGCCTACAGAAACACCCTTCTTGTCATCTTTGATACCGAGTAGATTCACAACATCCAACAATCTTTTTTAATATTATTTGTGTTTCATATTTGTATCAGGTTCATCTTCCAGTGTTTACATTATTGCAATCAGTTGCAATAACCTCTCAAATATAACAAAAACAACAATCTTATACTCACTTAGCTCCGCTTTCATGCCATAATTTGCCACACCGCCTTTCTTGATGCAGAGCGGACTGGATCTGAACATTAGCACTCTGATGTAATGAGTCCATTATCCATTTGTGAATGGAATGGACCAGTGACCCCTGCTAACATAACGTCTCTGGTCCTCTCAGGTGGAGGTTCTCCAGGAGGCCAAGATGATGGTCCCAGACTGTCACCGCCGCCTGGCCAAGGCCCACGCAGACCTGGTCCAGCTGATGGTAGGAACACCACCCACAGCCCCACTGTGTTACAGCAGAACCTCTGGTCCAGCAGTCCTACTGGGTTATAGAACCTCTGGTCCAGCAGTCCTACTGTGTTATAGAACCTCTGGTCCAGCAGTCCTACTGGGTTATAGAACCTCTGGTCCAGCAGTCCTACTGGGTTACAGCAGAACCTCTGGTCCAGCAGTCCTACTGGGTTACAGCAGAACCTCTGGTCCAGCAGTCCTACTGGGTTACAGCAGAACCTCTGGTCCAGCAGTCCTACTGGGTTACAGCAGAACCTCTGGTCCAGCAGTCCTACTGTGTTATAGCAGAACCTGACCCAGCAGTCCTACTGTGTTATAGCAGAACCTGACCCAGCAGTCCTACTGTGTTACAGCAGGGGGCTTTTCTAGCGCTGGCCAAGTTTGTGTGTTCCAATTACACACTTAGAGCCCCACCTCCAACCACGTGATTGGGTGAAACCAATATAAAGTGACAGAAGGGGAAACGTCCGTTCACCCAGACCTGACCACATTTGCCACCAGACTTTAGGTATCATAGGTATCATTTAGTTAGCTAATAGTTCTATAATCTTCAGGCTATCGTTTCCTCTGAGATGTTCGTTAATAGTTATATAATCTTCAGGCTATCGTTTCCTCTGAGACGTTTTAAATTGGACCACAGGAGGATTATTTCTAGTGAAATATCCCCTCGATGGCTTGACTGGTGGACTGGTGGACTGGTGTGTGTGTTATTCCAGCCTTCTAGTGTGAAAACGGAATAAAGAGCTGCAGGGTTAAAAGAAAATCAAAATGGATGAATGTGTTCATTAACATAATAAATAACAATCGTTGGCCCTCCATATGTTATGATATTGCACATGTTCTTCTTGCATTATGGGCTGTATTCATGCATATTTGCATTGAAAAGTCTTCTCTTCATGCAGTGATTTCTTCCGTTTATGTTCAATGTATTGAAATTGTTTTGCTTGAATAAGGTGACTTTAGCTGCACAGCGAGGCTGGCTGCTAACCACAAGCAAGGTGGGATTGAGAGGAATTTGTGATTAATCCATTCAACTCATTTGAGAGAGCTGACTCTAATGTGCCAGTCACAGCAGCTTCATATCAGCTATTGACCTAGAGTCAGTTACAGTGCACGCTCCCTGCTTAATCCACTCACCACCCTCCGTATCCATTCAGATCTCTTCGTGGAGAAGGGAATATTGAATGAAAGTATAGCCGATTGTTTTCTAGCGCTGTGTATGTGAAATTGTAAAGAATTGCGTTTTTTTTTTCCTTTTTTCTAATTCCCAGTAACTTCAAACCTGAAAAAAGCCCATGTTTATGTGTGTGGGTTGTGCTCTCCGTTTCTGCAGGAAACGTTGGAGGACTTGGCTGAATCAGAGGAGTACATAGAGGCCAGGACCATATTGGACTCAGTCAAGCTTGAAGGATGATGTTCTTGCCGTGCGATGCACCACTAAAATATCCATTCCTCTCGTCAGGCCTTGTTTGGAAACACGGGAGCAATCAGAATCAGTCGGCCTCCGTGCAATTACCATTGTTTCTTACGACGACGTGCCACTCCGTTCTCACATGCTGCTCCTCTCTGTAGACAAACCCAAGACCATCGAAATTAACACCTTGTGCTCAGCTTGTGTTCAGTTGTGTTTGCTTTCAAAATAAAAATTGTGATTTGCTTGCTTATGAAATCTTTATTTGGTTTAATAATTTATTTGGTTTTTGGTTTCAACTCTTTATTTGGTTTAAGCATTGCCTTATTGTCTGCTCAACCAGTTCTAACACACAGGTGCAATTATTTCACATATTTATTTATTGAGACATTGATATATTGCAACGTTTGGGATATATTTTACACATTTGAAATTTACTGAAAGGGGAATGTTTCGTTTGAAAAATCAGCTGACATAATTGTATCCTCTGCACGGAGGGGTTCTGCAATATTAATAAAGAAAACGGATGGTTCGGCATGTTCCTGCTTTAAGATCAGCACGTCAAAACGTGTATGAGAACAAAATATATGAACTTAACACACTGGGTTTCACGGGACTTATTTGTCAGAAATCAGCTACAAGGCTATTCTACAACGAATAGCGGGCCAGTAAATTGCAAATATTGTCTTGCAAACAAGTATTCAACAATGGTCATTATATCGGGAATCGGAGGTAAAAAAAACAAAACCCGAGCTAAATTATTAGATAAACAGCGTCCAGACAAATTAGGGGTCCATTTGTCTTGCTCCTTATTGGACACATTTGGATAAGGCCGGGATCACCGGAGTCTCATCAGCTCTAATGAGGCGCCACGGCCGCGTGACGCCCGGCCGCTCCCTCTGGTTAAGAGAATCGCTCTTCAATGCTGATTATTTTATTTGCAGCCATAATTATATTTCTTTCGGATAAATCACGGTCTAATCGAGTCCTCGCAGGGCAGTGGCGATAATTAAGGCATGAGATGCGATCGGGGGTTCCTGCTGCAGGCAGCCGGCTGTGTGGTCGGAGCCGGCGGACGGACAGCTGATGGACGTCTGGCCCAGCGCGCGCCTTCCTCCAGCGCGCCACTTCGCCTCTCCTCCTCTCCTCCTCTCGGCCTCGTGCTCAAACGCACAACAACTTATTACTTCTAATCCCCCGACTGTCACCAAATCACCCGCACCAAACAAGAATCGAATTTGTTAAACGTGCGATTGTGCAGATGGAAGATCGATTTTTTTTCTCCCTCTCCCGCCCTCCCTCCCTCCCTCCCTCCATCCCTCCCGCCCTCCCTCCCTCCCTCTCTCCATCCCTCCCTCTCTCCATCCCTCCCTCTCTCCATCCCTCCCTCTATATAAATCTCTAATTGAGTGAATGCCGACGTCCAATAGGGCGGACAGACTGCCGAGCGGACCTGAGAAGCACAAAACAAATCAGGGAATGTTATTTATCAAAACATGGTGAGAAGAACGGAGTGAAGAAGTACACACTCCCGAGTGTGAATAAAGGCCACGCATGATGACGCCTCGGAGAGGATTTACAACTCACAAATAACACTGGCCTATGTAATTCATTGTTTTGTTTTGTTTGATGTTTTATCAAAAGTCACTCCTCATCTGCAGGGCGCGTGACAGTGTCTGCTTTCCCCTCAGATGCGCCGCATTACCTCGTGCTGTAGGTTTGTTTGTCTGTCTGTGTTTCCATCACGGAGGAGACGGATGGTGGCGCGGAGGAGCGTCTGGTC